>NC_091939.1:7678723-7978723 GCF_041260155.1 Ptychodera flava
CTTTAGGACGATATGTGAAAATCGTTTGTTTTTCCATTTCAAGGCCTAAAAATGCAAGGAAACACTGATCACACTCACCCAAATTCAGCATTTTCAGGGTCTGGAATAGGATCTGATGGCACATTCAGCCAACAATTGACAAAGACAAGGAAAACACCAACTGCTAAACCAGTAAACATCTGTTGGCGAGTCACACCTAGGTCATACATTGCCTGAAGAGAAAAAGAAAGGAAAACCTTTGTTTTTCAAGATATTCTGAACAAAAATGCTATGAAACACAAATTATGCATTATTGTGCACAAAAATTTTGTGATCTATGATTTAACTTTATCATTCCATCAGCTAAAATGGATTAAATTATGATGGGAGGTTACAACATTCATTGTTGCTATCGATTTGTGTCCAGAAACATTTTACACATTGCCTTTCAAACACACGTCTTCAAAAAGATAACTGAAAAAATTTGAGATGAAAAGGTGACTACATACCTTCATGATCGCAAAGAGGATAGCAGAGGATGCATATGAACCTATACAGAGACTGATGATTGTTGACCTCTTGTTTGCAAATAAATTAGAAATCTGTCGAAAAAAAAAATTGAAGTGTCAATACAATATACTTAGCATTTGAACAATTCGTTCTATGTGTTAAGAGGAGTGCACCATTAAGTGATGGAATTAATTCATAAATGTGTAGTGCTGCTACATTCTTTGTGAGACTAGATTTGCATACGTTGAACTGAATTCTTTGTACATATATTTGCAAAATTTTCATCTTCACAATTTTCTGAATGGCAAATGACCCATAAATATGAAATGAACGCTTTAATACCGAACTAAAATCCTGGGCAAATCTAAATTGAAATTTCTCTTTGAAGAAAGTGTTGTTTGGGGCGTAGGCTGCATCAGACATTTCTCAATCGAGATTCGCAGCACGCAATCCAAGCGCTGATTAAGTCTTCGCGTGAGTAAGACGTCATAAAGAATGGAAATGGGTGTCATTCTCGAGCTCAGACAGAATCTAAGACTCAGTGAGTCAGATGTTAAGGGGCTCTCAGAACTGAATTACTGACAGTAATTGTTACAGCCGCGGGGGGCTTTAAGCTTGTCATCCGATTGAGCTAGATCGGTGATGCATTGCATATGCAGAATTCTGAAATTTGCTGCGAGTATTTCCACATCAACAGTGTTCAACAGTTTCTAGGGCGTTTTTAAATTGACAGTCAGGTGCTGATTTTTCCAGTAAGGAGAAACCCTGCCAGGCTACTATGACGTTGAAACTCTGCAAAGGTATCAAGATAGGCTCCAAGTATCAATAATTCATAAATTTGGGAAAAAATTTGTTGTCATCAGCGCTTTATGAGAAAATTTCCATCATCAGCAACCATTAATTCACACGTCAGCAACAGTGTAAAGTAATAATTTGCTGAAAATGTCACATTCTAAACGGTCAAAATTAGCTACCTGTTTCATTTTCTTTAAAACTGTGTTTTGAATACTAAAATATGCATATTTGCAGAAGATCGATCTCTAAACTAACTGCAAGACGTCAGACCTAATTTGAAATGACAGGGGAAATTAGGGTAGATCTTTCTTTCCATGACATCAAAATGAGTCATCCTTACCTGTAGTGATGTGAACAGAATGGTTATGCCCCCGACGCCGTTGCAAGCCACAGCGGGAAACAACAGCCAGGCTGAATTGTGTGGATGAGCATAGCCAAACAGAAAACATGAGACTCCAAACAAGAAACTGTAAAATTGAACAGAGAAAACACACATCAACATTTTGACAAGAGTTTGAAGTCACTTAACAGAGAAATCATTTAAATTATTTAAACAATACAACATGGGTCTGAATTTTTTGCTTTTAGCATGTATATTTAATGTTTTATCACACTATAAAAATGAACTATTAAAGTTCAGTTCATGTAGACTTATTTTGTAAATACTTTTCTGTTGGGTTCTTGGGGTCCAAGTTAGAAAATTTTTATGGGGATGGGTTTTTGCAACCCTTTTCAATTACTCTTACAAGGATGATAACATTGTGAAATTTTTGAAATACTGGGGAAAATACAAACTGAACATCATTGCAAGGGTCAATGTTTTGCTTACCAGCCTGCTATCCGGAGAATTCGAGAGCCAAACTTGTCCATAGCCATACCGATGGGAAAGGTCATTCCACTGAGCAGAAAGGAACCCACAGTGAATGCCAAGTTGAGCCTGGAATCTTGCTCGGAGCATCCCAAGTTCTCGTCATCAGCTGCCTGGCTTTCGGTGCTGTTACTCGTCTGGTTTTGCCAGACGGAGTCTGTTCCGTTGAGCCCATCAGTGCCATTTCCCAGGCCTGTGCAGAAACCGTTGCATGAACCATGAAGAAATGAAAAAAAAAAGAAAACAAGGTAAGACCAATGTTTGACTGATGTTTTTCTTTTGCCTGGACTTCATGACTTGTCGATTGACGATCATGATAACGACAGAAGAGGTTTAGAGTACTACTCATTACAGTTGTTGGTTGAAGTGGATTGCACTTAAATGCCTTAAGCCAGTAATTAACCCCTTTTTTTGTGTTTTGTTCAACCTTACCATATTGGCTAACGATACCACTTTGGTGCAAACTTCATTACTTTTTCTCACTAAAACTTTTCAGAACATACCTCATCATTTGACTCTTAAAGAACAGAACTCATAATTTATCATGGCTAAATGATTAGGCCTATGTAACACGATTTATTGCGTGCTATGTTGGTATAATAACTGTCATACATTCATAGGTATGTAGCGACTGGCGTGCATGTTATCTCAATGATATGACCATTAAGATAGTTATTTATGTGGCATGTTCACATCAGGTGATATTAGAAGTAAACAGCCATGCAGCTGTGATGCAGCCAGTCTAGGGACCACCTGTCCGGTTTTTTTTTGGAGGGGTGGTGCCTTGGCTCAAAGTTCATGCTCTCTTGTTAAATAGACAGATATGGTACATTCCAAGGTTGTGTATTTGTACTTCTCTTGTTTTGTATTTGCAGCAAACATTCAAGTACGTGTCCTACACTGCACTGAAGTTATAATTATGCTGTCAGCTGTTATCTGTTGTTCCCAGCAACACCCAGCTAGCCAGCCAGCCTAGCTATCCGATGATAACTTGAATTGACACGACCCGACACAGTTTTGGGTACTTTAAACAAAATAATGTCACTTCAAAACCATCAAGTGATTAACCATTTGTCAATCATTACCAATGATCTCACTTACGATTGATTTAAAATTTACAGTTAAATTACATTGTTGGCCAACATGTCCACGTGTTTGAACTCAAGTAATCTATCTGCAGCAATTTCTGAAAATCTGGCGACAAATCAGTTCAAAAAAAGTCTGCTGTGCCATTAAAAACTTCCAACTTACGCTTCAAAACATGAAATGAATCAGCTGGCCTTTAAACAAATGTACAGACATATTTAAGTAACCAATGATATTTACCATTGAACTTAAATTGTTATTATTTATTCAGTGCATTACTGTTCATCAAATCCTCAGATCATATTACATAATGTATTTTTGTCTCCTTTGAAGATAGGAATCACAAGATAGGGACAAGACCCAAAGAAGATTGTGTAGACACTCAGCAGATGGCGTGATGACAGTTGTTGACAGATAATATGTAAATGAGTTGGAATAAATGGCAGTTTCTTCCTCATAATAGAGGTCAAAGTTGACACTACCAAATAACATTAATATTTTGTAATAAACCTTTCTGATTGAAATGTTAAAAAATCTCAAGCAAGCTAATATCAAGTAGGCTTATATTAAGAAAACGTAACCTAAGATGTGGTTGTGTGATAATGGAAATCGATCTGGGAGGGCTATTTCTGAGGAATATGTTTTGAAAATGTGAACTTGACAAGGATTGGTTGAATATGACGATATGCTAATGACATCCCTGGAAACAAAAGTCAGAGGATTTTCAGCACTGGGCAACTGACATGAATTTTGAGGAAAATTTTGTAAATCAGCATATTTATGCCTGTATGTTCATATGTCTATAGACACTGAGGTTCATCCTGTTTGAAAGACTCCTGATGGTGGCAGTTGAATTTCAGTTTTGCCTTGGATCAGACAGTAGCTGCAGCATTGACTGACTTTCTGTGTAAATTGGATTCCAATTTATCTCAATGTATTTGTCATGAACATTATGCAGTTGAGAAAACTAGTGAGAATAAAATGGCACTGGGGTTGAGCAGTGAAAATGGACAATTCACGACAAGGATAACCAATTTATTGGATTAAAGGTCTTCTTCCTTGGGGTCTAAAGCAAAGGTAATAAAGTGAGGCATATTTATGGTTTTGCTACATGCAGAAAATCAGGTAGTGTCTAGTTGACATGTGACATGCCTTTCAGAAAGCTTGAATGTGATTGGTCAATTTGTTGCCAAGGCTTTAGCTACTTGTATATGTATCTGTTTTATAGTACCTAAGTCCACTGTTTCAATGGTACCACCTTGTCCGTTCTGCAATTTATTATCAAATGGGACAGACATTATGGTGTTTTGATCGATTTTACAAATAAACACTGAAATGCAAGGTTCAAGAAAAGGTGAGACAGCCGCGATAATATCAAAGCAATTAGGAGTATGTCTATTGTCCGACTTTAGCTCGGCCTATAATAGCTCAGCCCCAGCCAAGTGTACTATTTGTAGCTAGATAGATGAAGGGGTAGTTATGGCAACCAATTCTGGACCTGAACATTCAGAATGTTTTTATAGTCCTATTCATTAACAGTATCTCGTGTTGATGTTCAGAAATACAACCCTATGGTTCTCTTTAAAGGTCTGATTGATGCTTTAAAGGTCTCATTGATGCTGAATATCTCAAGTGTAAGGGAGATTTTTGCGTCATTTCAATTTTTTTAAAAAACCACAAACAAAGTGCTGACGCTGCTGGCTTGGATTCCTGACACCTGCCGCCTGTATGTCTCATGCCTGAATGATCACTTGTTCCGGAATGATCACTTCTGCCGGAATGATCAGTTTCTCAGATACTGTTGCTAATCAGCGCTGCACATCAAAGGCAAAACAGATCCCAACATATGCTGCGTGGTTCATCATTTGGAACTTTGCATAGAATAAGCGGATTCATTATTTCAAACGACATAGTGTTTTTTTAATATTGCAAAACAGATGACACAGTGGCTTTGTTCTTCACTAATGAGAAAAAGCAGTCAGTTACCATGGGAGATCACATCAGATGTGACTTAAAGCCCGCTTTCTTCATCTTGAAAATACACTTGAAAACAAAGTGATCTTTAAATAGGCAATACAATTCTTATCAATATCTTACTTTGCAGCACTTTTTTTCTGCTGCGGCCTATCATATCAAAATATTTATCAATAGAATTGAAACAATACCATAATTCACACAGAAGAGCCCATGCTAGGAGACAATTGTCGCTATCTATTCATTATCTTTTAGATAATACTTCTGCAAAATATTATTCATTTTCCCATAGATTTTGAAAATTCAAAACCTTCCACCATCTCAAATATCTTTTGGTTAGGTCATTAATTTGCTTCATTTTTTATGTCAAAAACTCTTCAGATATAGAGAAGGCTGAAAACACCCTTTGGGAGTGGAAATCGTTTCACTCATATAAGTTGATATAATAGTTTGACTCACTTTGAAACTGGATTTCTGTTTAACATTTAACAGATTATTCACAAAATATTTTTTCAGTTTGTCCAGTTTGGTATTTAATTCGTTCACTTCCTGTACTGGCCAGATAGCAGTGTACAATTGAAATAAACAGAAAACAATATTTATATCAAAGTTTGGTAGTGGCAAGTCTTCGAATAGCCAGCGCAAAACCCCTCAAAATAGCAACTTTTGCCTAGTAACAGCCTATAGTGACTAGTGGCTGGGATGTTCCATTTATTGAGGGGCGTGGGGAAACACCTGTCCCTGTGTTCACAAATTTGGTACGATCCACATCCGGTAATTGTGAAGGTGATTACTCTAGTTTAATATTAGTATTCAAAAGTTAACGGACAAATATTCCAATGTTGTAATTTTTGGAAATGATTGGGCCAGCTGCAGGAAGTGAAAAACAAAAATTATAATTCAACTTGAGGTATCATATTGTTCTCTAAAATAACAATTTTATCAAGTCTTAATTTGTTTATAAGTTTCAGTTCCTGCTCTTGCAATAGGCTTCTTGAACAAAGCCACATGAGCGATGGATACTGATGTAAATTTGTTCAAAATGTAATTTGTCTGCATGCTGTCTTATTCCAGCCACAATTTGATTAAATTTGTGCCTGAAATTTTCAAACTGATGAAACGGGTGGTTGCTATGATTGTACTTAAGCGGAAGATGCAAATGATTTCTGAAGATTTGACAATCATGGTGTTTGAGTTTTGAGGAAGTAAGATGAGACGCTGTGTTGCTGGAAACATGATGTAGACTGCATACAAAATGACTCTCCAGTGGAAAAAAAATCAGACCCGGAAAATGCCAAAGAGGTTTTGTATTGCTGACTTGCATTAAGGTTTTTCCTGATCGCAATCAGCGGCACCATCATCATGCATTAACTGTGACGCAACTGCAACTTGGAGATTGCATCAAGATGAGCCGACTGGCTTTTAGTGGCTTTTAGTCTACAGACTTGAGCCGCTCATAAATAATGAACTTTTCCAAATTTTGGACAAGGAAGAAGTTATGAAAATATAAAGGTATGCTTATGCACCAGTGAATATGAAGAGAAAACAGAATATTCACTACCTAACAGAGAGCACTGGCCTTCCCACCCAATCAGTTTTAGATCGTCCCACAAAGCTTTGAACAATTATTGGCTCAGACCAAAGTTTTGTATTAGAAGGGTTATGGCTAACAAAAGTAACATTGGTTAAATTACACTAGTGAAGGTCATAGGTCATTTCTTCTTATCATGATCTAAAACACCAAAAACAAGTTGAAGTTATCACTGTCTACTGACATTAAATTACAGAGCTACACTCTAATCATGAATTTCTCATTGTCGGTATGATGGCAAAGGAACGCCGAGTCTTGGTAGCTAGAATCATAGACAGTCGAAACTGTCTATTGCTAGAATTAACAGCAGGATTTTACAGTTATAGACTACATGTATAGTGTGCTTCTGTAAACTTTGAAGAAGGGATTATCATCCAGTGCAATCAATAGAATCAGACTGGATTAAATTTCTGTCAAAATTTGCATATAACTGTTACAGGTTTAAGGTAATATGCGCCTCAAAAGTGAAAGACTTAAACTTTTTGCTCAAACTTTCCTCAAGGAATCTTTCAACCACACTCTTTCAAAAATCAAGAATAACATCGGGGGCCAATGTGCAAATTTAGGTACAGTGACAAACAAATTATCTGACATTTACCAGTATTTGAAATTCAAAATGGCTGCCATCCCTGTGTTAACTCTATGAGGAAAAATAAAATTTTCGAAAAAGTAAGACCGTGACTTTTTTCTCACACCAAGACGTTTAAAATAAACCCCCACTAGTGGCAGACCAGAAAAGCACTATAAAAGTTTAAAAGTCTGAATATCTGTCCCTGAGGCGCATTCTACCTTAAAGCCTTTGGTAACTAATCTCAGTCCTTGAGATTGTCCAGCTGATAGCGTACGACAATAGCTTTTCACAAGGTCATCAACAGGCAAATGGTGAAAACAGACCAGGATGTATTGCAAACATATCTATCTACAAACCGCCTGCAAATAATCATTCATATTTTAAGATTACACACCTACTGGATTCGGTGATGAAAGGAAGATACCTGGTATCATTTGAAGAGTTAAAGACTAATTTGAAATGAAAAAAGCAAATAAACTATTGCGGTTATTGTTTAGCTTTGATTGAAAACTCCTAGAGACAATCTGGAAAAACCAAACATCTTTTCTATTCCAAACGGTTACCCACTCCTGCATCAATATCTTCCGCGAGTCACCCGATGTGCATGCTATGTAAATTTAAACAGTTTAATAAAAACCTGGCAAAACAAATACTAGAGTATACATTGTGTAATTTCACGTGGCTATGTACCCAGTACGGTACCTCTGAAACTCAAGTCCCGAAAAAAGGCACGATGTGTGTCAGAGTTCACACCTGCGCTGTCGTCCGCACACACTGGTGTTACGTCGCCAGCTGTCTACCTGCGTCAAGTCACGTACGGCCTTTCCATAAGGACCACCCCTATCTTTTTACATGGTTTCGTCAGGAAACGGCAAATTTTGATCAAATGAATGAAAAGACCTCTGGTTTATTACAAATAGAAATATCCAGCAAGTCTCCATTAAACCTCAGCATGGGTTCAGAACTCAAACAAAATCATTTTTGTTGAACTTTGATTTAAATTTTTTCATCAACTTGTGATTATTTAATTGCAAATGGACGCGAAACATACGGCAATAATAGTCTTTTTACCAAAAATGATGACAATATTTTTCGATAGAAAGGAATTAAAGCAAAAAAACGCATCGCTCTTACCGTGACAAAGGTGTCCGTAGAAATCGTCTCCTTTAAGAATGAGTAACAGAGAGCCCCATCCCAGCAGTACAGCAGAGAAAAACAGATTTTCCACGATCACTGAACTTCCAACCATCCAGTACCTCCTCTTTTGTGCTGTAGCCAAATTTGGTGCCATTTTGACGTTGGTAAGACTGAAAAGAGATGATAGATATTTTTATATGTGACGGAAAAATATCTATGCTGAAGATAATTTCGTAAAGATTTACTAGTCAAAGAAAATGCGAATTCTTTGTTGTTTTCGCGAGTGACTCTGCGTTTAATCTACGCAAGGCCTAGGAAACTAGTCGATAGGTAAGAAAATGTAAAACGTACTTTTGGATCACGGGTAGTGGTCAAATTATCAGACGCGTAAACTTCTGAGAGTTGAAGTTACATGTGCGACGCGGCAACCATTCTACGTAAGCGCGACCGTGAGTGGAGTTAAAAGTTTCTTTTAACAAAGGGTAGTAAAAGTGGGCGCTGCCCACCCCCGGTCCATATATGGACATCGCTGACGAATAGTCATGTGATGTTTGTCGAAAGTCGAGGCTGTCCCAAAGCGCGTGTCGGCGTCAACCTCGGTAGAGTAATAGAACAATGCATTTGTACCATTGTGTCATGGTCGGCCGTCGTAAAAATAGTTTTACTTCTGTGTCATAAAACAATGGACAGCGTTTATGAGCGGATGAGGGTAACCGCCAGTGCCAACCGGTTATTAAAAGAACGTGAAATAATCGAGTAAAAACCACACTATTTTCATTATTTTAATTGTAAAGAAAGCTAAAAAAAAAAGGCCGATATCCAAAATACCAGTATTCATACCTACAGACTGGACATTTTAGAGTCGTATTAAGTTAAAAAAGATAACTACATCAGTTTTAAAGAGATATATCTTGTTACAATGTTACTTCATGTATTTGCTTCCGCATTACATTGTCTCAGCAAACGTGCCATTTAATTCTTTCAGAGATAGAGGTGTTCTATAATACCCGTATGCAGATTCGTTTAGTCGGGAAAAACACTATAATAAATATTAAATAGAAGATATCTCCTGATCCTGTCTATTTCCTATCTCGCGCTGTGATTGGCTAGTGAGAAAGTTATTTTTCCCTACCCTGGCGCTGGCTGGAATTGTTCAGATGTTGTTGCCATGAGCAACCCAGTCGATGCCGGATTGCCTGGTCGAGTTCTCATGAATAATTTATCAATATCTAGTCTCGACATTATGGCATTTGTAATATCGTTATTGTTGCTGCGTAATCGATTTGACCAGTACAATGGTTTGTGAACTCAATAAAATCAGAGCGCAAAACGCTTGTATGATATTACAATTTGTGGTAATCAAGGCGGCAGTGTGAGTTGTACCTGCACAACGTGAAGCCGTATACCTAACGATCATTCTCTTCAAACAACCTTTCGTTTTACACATCCTGAAGCCCGAACGTCCGATTCACAAGTATTTTCACGATTTTATCAGTCGGGGCTGACAGAGGTTACGGTTGATGATTGGATGGGAAAAAGGCGAGATTTTGATTGGGTCATCGCCATTAGAAACTGCGTTTGAAACAAAACGATTGTCACAATTTAATCGTTTTCTGCTACAGTGACAATGGCCGGGCTTTTGCAATTTATGCTGTCGGTACACATTCTGTGTCGCAAACAAAGACAAAGGAAATTACAGAGGGAATATTCTCGGCTATTCCGCACGGAAACAATGCTATGTCTTTCTAATATCATTTAATAAAACCAACAGTATGGCTTAGTTGAAAATATCAGCTGATATCACCAAACTGCAGTTCCGCGTGGTTACAAACGCGCGGCGATTTCGAAAGACGTTGCCTCCCACGCAATGCTTGCGAAATCACATGGTTCGACCGGACTTATGACAAACAACCCCATTCATAGCATGAGTCACGCGCTCTGCGGCATAATCCATGCATATAACGTATCGCACAGTACGTTTATTGAAACTCGTGCGAAAATTTTATCAATGCTTTTGGAATTGTGTCCAAATGTTCGACTATTTCTGATGTTACCTCATCAAGCTCGGGAATATCTCCCTGCGTTTCTCAGTGAGTCCTCGCTGCAGAGCGCTTGCATATCTTTAAGAATATCATTATACTGCATAAATTTTGTCCTACCCCGATTATCGTGAAAATCACCCAGTTTCACGGCCAATTGAAACGATACTTTTTGCCAGCCACAATACAATCGTGATTTATTAAACGAAACGTTCTGTATTGATTTTGACCGGCTAACACAGTGGTTTGAAAGAAATCGGTTGGTAGTGAACCATTATCGCCTGTGCTTGCAGCGTGAGCAGGTAATTTCTTGGCCTCGATTCAAGGTACGATATTTTAAGTAACAAAAGGGGAATCTCCCACTCGCAAAAAAAAATCGACCGGCACGATTTCACCGGGGGGGGGGGGGGGGGGGGGCACGTGTTCCTCTCATCCGCCTATTTCGGCTCTTACTGGCAATTCGTGCACAATGCCTGAGATTGCACCATGCGGAGGGCGGATAAGGTGTTTCCCAATAGCCTTGCAACACACGTACGTATGCTTGCTGAAAATCGATGTCACTCACGGAATGATCGTTCAAGTAATAGCGGACGTGATGGAAAAAATGTTAACTGCGCCTTACTTATTTTATATCGGCATAGTTCACGACCGTATAGTGAGAAGATATAAAGATTATTCTCCCGTGATCACTGGTTTACTTGTAATGAAAAGCAGAGACGTCAGTCGAACTGTCATCCATGTTCGCTTTGTCTGACCATTAGCCTATCAATGATGGAGTATCACAAAGATATTCGCAAAAATAGGGAATGAAAAAGAAAACACTGTGAGGACTTACCTTATGAACGTATCAATCCAAACGGAATTAAAAGAAACTCCACGGCAAACTAAACAGAATCCCTTTCCTGAAAAGTCCTGCGAATTCGACCCACTGCTAGCTCGACTGTCGTCAGCTTGTGAGTGAAGGCCAGTTGAACAGCTGATCTAGATTACTAGCTGACGAAATCTCCCAGCTGATTCATGTTTATTCATTTCCAGTGGGTGATATGGCATTGTTCGACGAGCCAATCAGAGACCGCCATTTTCAAGGCCTCGGACGCGCCCCCGACCAGACTACTCCGGTATCGGTAAATTTCATACTTTATTTTCGTGATGTCATCTTTTCGCAAATCTTTAACAGTCAAGATAACCATTTATATGTAATTTCATTGACGTTTACAGAGCGTAAATCAAAAAAGATACTTGACGAAGTTAGTTAGACCCCTCAAAATATGCACAGCCCACCCCTTTCACGAAAGTGGTAGGAACGAAACTTGTTTGTCTCAACGGTCCGCAGTTCTGTGACAAACAGCTTTGTTTTCGCACGGTTGCGACACCGCCGAGTTTTCATTTTCGGCCGATGATGTCACGGAATTGCAAAGTATTAAAGAAACTCGACAAAAATTCTGGGATAAACGCCGAATACTGATGATAGAATTCCGCCAAGCTTGCCATACATCGGAGCAATGAACGAACCCGACAAAAAATGTGCGTTAATATAAAAATTATTGTCCATTTGCGCGCTGACCAGAGGCAGAGCAATATTTCAGGATAACGCTTTGTTTTCAAACCGTAACGTCCCTTCTCAACAAATTTTGAGTACCTTTGGGAAAATAAAATTAAATAAAATAAAATTGAACAGATCAAACAAATTTTCATTAATATTAATTTCAATTCAGTATTAATTCTGGGTGAAAGCTGCGTCGATTTTTATTACGCCTTACTAAATATCCAGAATATTGAAACTAATTCATTGCATATTTTGACCGGGGAAACATTATCTCCAGTAAAGTGTACGATGGTTGAGAAAAACAACTTTTACATAAATATTAGCGCTCACGTTCAAGGTCGGGCCACATGGCTGATTAAACAGAACTGCTGACATTGCAGTGTGATCTAGCTTCGATTGAGTTGCCTTCGCACAGCATCTTATATCAATTTCAAACGCGAAGGATTCATATCACCCTGAAAAAATTTAATTCGTGAACAGAGTAATTATTTGTGAAGAAAAATTTGCAATATATATTATCTGCAAACGGTGATAGTAGAATCTTTGTGACCTTCACATCCTTTCTGTGTCGACGGAAAAATCGGGGCGCTGCGTGCGGGGGTATTTATTTTCAGAACAAATGGCCAACGCTGTTCCTAATAAATGAAGAAGCGTCTTTTTAAGTTGGAAAGTTATGGGATTATCTTATTATGCCTTCAAAAACAATACACCATAGCCTTGACACAGATGACTCAAATTAAGGGGAAGTGTACCGTATGCGCCACTTGAGGCGATATCAGATTGATCGAAATGCTGAAGTATCTGTATCCGCGTAACTAGCGGACAGATACGTCCGAACTTTTTAATTGTACTGAATGTAGGGTAGGTACCTACGTTTGGTGAACTATATTTTACCATGGCACCTTGAAATATTTTAACGCCCAATTACGTGTCCACTTGCCAGTACCTTCTACGGCGCGGCGCTAGAGGCCTCACGTATGCTTTTTACCGTAAAAAACAGCGCTTTCAAATATTAATAGCATACGCCTGTACTGTTGGGAGGGACACATACAATGCTTATATGCAAATGAGTATGACGTCACGGAAGGAAAGCGGGTCAAGTTTGACAAACACTTTCCAACAAAACGGACGTAACAGAAAACACATATTGTTCGGCAAGTGAACAAAGGATTCTTTAAAGCCAGTCTGAAAAAAAGGAAGAAAAAATAAAAAAAGTTGCGGTTGCCTCATTCAGATTAATTTAGACGAAGCGCTCAAACGCCACCACCTAAGCCAAACAATTTTCAACGTCCGAGTTTCTCAACAACCTTCAGAAGGTTCAGTTTAATTCGCTTTGCTTCGATATTTTGGGGCCATTTTGAAGTTGTATTTCAGAACATGCTCAAAATTTTTGCTTGGTAACGCGAAATGTGCCGATCGGTAAACTTAGCTTCAGCCGCGTGTACAGATGGCATTGATAAGGTAAACGATGACATAATATTTCTGGTATCTGTTGTAAGTCTGTTGTAATGGAGTCACGGCAGTAAGTGCTAAATGTGCCAGGAACAAAAACTGAGTGCGCGCGCGGACTAGTCTGACAAAGCCCATTAGTTGGATACAGCTGACGCTGATGCCTTTGCACAGGGGGACTATTCCAGTGAATTGTCGACTTAGTAAATTGGTTTGCTCTAATGATGGTAGTGATCTAATTCGTATTAGCTACATGTAATATTTGTGGGAAAATATTATACTCTCAGTGGGAACTTTGATGATTTGCCAACTTAATATTAACAGCTGAGGAATATGCCTTCCCAGTATTTTCTACGATTAAGATGAAAATTCGTACATTCTCCAAAGACCTCACTTTTGGATCTAACGTCCTACGTAGCTCAGACTTTGAATACACAAGTGGACGGACAACAGAATTCTGCGAATTCATTGCAAGAAACTATCTTTGTGCTGAATCTTCAAAAATATGAACACGGTCGTATACCCCGTACTCCATCACATAGTTATCATATACGGCACATAATTAGCCAGCAGGTAGGGTCTTTGTCCACTGGCACCAGCTTTGGGTTGTCAGGACGCGTCGATTCACGACGTTTTATATTAATAATTGTGCCAGGCACAATCGTAGACAATCTCATTTCCATCCTCCTTCCCTAATATTTTCACTTGGGGGGGGGGTCGAACTTTGTATTAACAATTTTTCCTCTTGGTTAAACACCCTTCTGGTCAAATGGTTCATCCCTGATTTTTTAATATTTGGCATCATTAAAAAACTTCGGTGAAAATATGTCAGAACACTGATACATGCAATGACTATCGATAACACGTATCCAACCCCGCTTACATAAACAGCCGCTGCGTGACATAATTTCTACTGAGATGTAATATGGCAAACGACCGTGCTGACAAATTGTTGTGTGTCGCGTCATGCCGGTGTTTCATTTGATATCCTAGTGAGGCTGATTTTTAAACTTAAGGTAGAACGCGCCTCCGGGACAGATATTCGCACTCGAAAACTTACAATTCTTTTCTGATATACCACATATGGGGGTTCATTTTAAAACGCTTGGTGTAAGAAAACTTTTCACCGGCTTAGTTTTTCGAAATTCGAAAAACTGTATTTTTCTCCGTCGAGTTAATACAGGGATGGCGGCCATTGTGAATTTTAAATACCGACAAATCTTGGGTTATTTGTTTCTCTAGTACCAAAATTTGCACGGTGAACCCCGATTATTATTTTTGATTTTGAAAGAGAATTATTGAAAGATTCCTTGAGGAAAGTTGAGCAAAAGTTTAAGTCTTTCACTTTCGAGGCGCATATTACCTTAATTTTATATTCTAGTGAAGACCGATATTCTAGTGGGGCTGATTTCTAAAACATAAGACACGGCATACAGGAACACTCAAATTGGTGATTTTCTCCTCGGGTCTGGGTTTAGAGAGCTAATCTCGCCATACTTGAGCGTTTATTTAGCGATAATAGCTAGTGTGCGGCAATAAAAGCTGCTCTAAATACATTCCAAACGCAAATCCAAGCATCATTGGATTAGTGGTGATTTGAAGGTAGGAAAAAGGGCTTTGCCATGACCTGGTTTCTAATGACCTATAAGTTTATCAACTTTAACAACTCCAAAAGATCATTAATAAAGCTGACCCTACCACGATCAACACACAAAGTACTGACTTTGAAAATTCAAACGAGAGGAGGTGCTATATATGCTGACTGGGAGGTCATAATATTCCATTGAATTTTTACTCTAACCAACATCTCAACAATCATAATTATCACAGCCTACAACTTTCATGCTATTATATTAAGAATATGCCATCAGTTATCGATCTATTAACATTGTCAAACCAAGTTTTCAAAACAAACTGACATGTCGGTTAGTGTTCTCAGGTCGCACTGAAGGTGCGCTGGAAATTACCTGTCGAACAATGCACGATCAGTTTAATGTACAAACTGTGTACATACCACCCTTTCAAAACTGAAATACCCGTTGCAAGTTAATCAACCGGATACTGCGAATAGCACGGGCATATTTTTCGACAGGCGTATGTTGGTGTATACGCGACGTTTTGCACGTAAACGTCTAGCAGGCTTCAAATACTAGTGTCCCGTTGGTGATACATTCTCGTCCTTACCCATGTTTTTGCTTTGAGCACGTCGCAGGTTTGAAACTGAACGGAGGATCGTGCCTTTCATTATCGAATGAGGTCAAACTGAGGTCAGTGGTACAACCACAGGGTTTAGACGGCGGTCAACTTTTCTGGTTAACTTAAGTTACAATTTTACTAGCGGTGAAATTAACGACTGACGAATGGTGCTGTTCTATATTCAAAGGTGCAGTGACGTGCCGTGCCTTTAACTTTTCAAATATATCAACCCGAAAAGTGTATAGAGTGTGCCACCATATATGGGCGGTTTGATGACGTCACAAACGTCATATTAAAAATTGAACTTTTTACGACTTGATGTGGCAATATATTTGAATAACTCTATTTGAGTGAAAAAAACTTCCGCAAATTTTCATATGACGAAACAAAGGACACGGTGACAAAGTTTCGTGCGGCATTTTTGTGTGCTCGCACACGGTCCTATGACGGAGAGACCGCAGCCCGCAGAAGTCTAGTCCAGACGTCTGAATATCACCGCGTCGCCTTGGCTATGGAGCTATGGGTCGAGCAAAATCAGAGTATTTTTTACAACGCTCAGAAAAGCAGCGATTTCATTGTCAGCATGCCGAACGAGGTTATGTATAAACGTTAAACATTCAGAGGTAGATATGAAATCGTTTTCTTCACCGAATTCAGACCTTGTTTCCGTGTTCTGTTAACACGTCTTTATTGTCAACCATTATAGCTGGACCAAACTATAACACGATTGTTGGAAACACCTGAGAGTAGGTGCGGGGGAAATTGTTCTTTTCTTGCTGTGACCAAAGAAACGGAAAACTTGTATGAGTAAAGGCCTTAATTTTGACGCTATGAAAACAAGTTTAAAGCTGGCTAGCTTTAAAGTAGACGTGAACATGTTAACCCCACTGAGTAAAGACAAAGGTTTGAAATGAGGAAGTCGATGCGAAGGAATGACAAGCCATTGAATGATTAAATCATAGCTCTGAAATAGGGCTGACAAGGAACACGGTAATTCATGATTTATCTCTGTTGCGACACAATGGAAAGCTCATTGAAAACCGAACGTTTATTCAAGGACTTTCTGTCTGTCACTTTGACGATAACGACAAGCTTTATTGTAAAATTTTATGGTGTCATCGAGAAATCCTTATCGGGTAGCCCGGTAGCGATATCTCGATGCACATACGACACCCATGCCGTCGATCGGCGGTACGCTTCTGTCGTCCAACAGGTGTTCACGCGCCGAGACACGCTACAACAGCACGGCTGAAAAGGGGGTCACTTCGGGTATGAATGCCGTCACTTACGAAACCTAAAAATTTGGAAAACCCCAAAATTCCTATCGACACGCTTTTCACACACGTGGCATAAATTGTATTGGACGCTGTCTGTCAATTTCTTATCGTACGATTTATTAATGTTAATCTGGATTTGAATGCGGGGACTAATGGGACGCGTTGGGTGACACGTATCTTAATTAAGTCGCGTGTCCAATATTTAAAATATATACAAGTATTAGCCAATTGTTGAGGACGACTTATCAAAGTGGTTTGGGCGTGCAAGCGTCTGCGATGATGACATTGCCAACTTTAGCATTGTTGGCGTGTCAGGGCTTAACTTATACTAGAACTGCATTCGACGATATGTCGCTGCCAGCGACGTTTGGAAGACTTCAACGGGAACTCGAATTTTCTCGTAGTTAACTGACATTGTTACCGTGGTTACCCGATATCCCAATAATTCAAATGCGACAGCTTCTGTCCCCTTCACGTCTGACTTTTCACGACGGGACACGTACCACACGATCGCTGTAACAAAAGCCAACCGGCCTTCTTGATTCAACTACTTTACCGATCCCCTAAACTGGTTTCGGCCCATACGTTTGAAACTTTTCAAACACCTTATGCATTTTTTTACTTCATGTATGATTTTATGATATTGACTATCGCAATTTTTATCTATGGCGTATGTGTCAACTGCAGACGTGTTGGCTGTATGGGGAAACCCAGTCTCGGCGATGCCGAAAGATTACGCATTCCTACATCAACACAGTGGTCCAATTTACAGGTTATACAAGTTGCACGGCCAGTCTGTACTGTCACCGACGCATCATCAAGAAAAAGGTCGTGATACATATCCTTGTTTTACCTATTTTCACAACTATCCCAGCGGCAGTAAAACGGTTTTACCAACGCACTATGAAGATAGAGCAAAACTACCTGTTGAATGCATTTACAGGGCCAAGAACTAAGTTTTAATACTACTTGTGTTGCGGAGCTACGCGTCAAGTGGCCAAAATACTTATCAATACACAACCTCTTCTTGGCCGAGAAAAAAAATTATGATTCAAGTACGGATTTTTTTTTGAGAGTCGAGATGTTTATGATCTCTAATTAATAGAGTATATCATAAACAACCATTAAACTCTGTACAGAAACGCACATTACAGTGCAGTGTTTTCGAACCACTTCTATGGATGGGGGAGGGGGTGGGGTTATGTTGGATTATGCAAACGATACGCACTTCACACCTTAATAGGGTCTCGGACAAAATCACAGAACATGAATTTATCGTAAGATTTCACCACAGTCCTCGGAGGGGCTGTGATTTCCCCAAATACAAACAATTAAAATTAAAGAGGCGGGTACGGGTTTGTTTATCAGCTTTTTACCTCGGAACAAATTAACTGGACAAAGCTTTCAAAAGAGAAGAAAGGACAACCACCGAGCATAAATAGTCAATGCAGACAAACACTGATTCAAGAACTGGGCATTGACGACTTCAAATTTGAATAAATATTGAGTGAGTGCCCGTCGCTTCCAAGACAGACTACGGTTTCCCCGCCATATTATTATGTAGGTCACTTCTGAGGGTCAGATCCACAGATGAGTTCGTGCCGAGTGTATCTCAATTTGATAAAGTGTTATCAGAACCTCTGAAAAGACAGTGATGTAATCCATCTTGACATAACGGTCCACCTTTTGTTACTAAAAGCATAGATTAGCGATTGTTCTGATAGCGGAAAGGCACGTTCAACAAGTCATTTATCGACGGATAACGGAAAGGGCGCGAGCAATCAAGGTCATTGGGAAAAGCTCAACGACAACCGCATTGTGTTTGTTTCAAGGGGCAAGGTCACGGTCATTTGAATCGATTTTGAGGGTAAACTTTGTATACTTTTTTATTGTTACGTCAGTAAGCGATTTATATATTGTTCAGCATTTTCAAATACTTTGAAAGTTGAGAAGTGTACAAGCCCCACCTTAAAGCCCTACTAGTAATACGAGACAGAGTGCAAAAAGAAACGGTTAATTTTTTAACGTGTTCATGAAGGATCTGCCTGTGAGCTAGTCAAGTCAGGGTCCCTCTAATGCTTGCATGGCTCATAACATCGTACAGTGCATGTCTGATTTAAGACAATATTACAATAGGACAAAGAACATTACAGAAATAACAAAACAGGAGTTGCAACCCTTAAGATGAGATGTGTACCAACAAAAAGGTTAGTATGGAGAATAATAAGGCATTTAGCGTGGATGATGTCATTTCCTGGCTAGCTAGGTAGGTTTCTCAATGTCGTCTGTTCATCTTCCTGAAGCTTTGATAATGGTTGCCTCTGACCTCAAAACTTTTGGAAATTGGGTACAGGGACACCAGATGACATTTTATCACTGATAAAATCTCACTGAAAAGATCACATTGGGATTTTTTTGTGATGTAATTTCTCATGGAACTGCACTGAATGACATATGTGACGAAGCTATATGGGGGAGGGGAAAACGAGTTACATATTGTTGGATAGGTTTTTGGTGTAGAGGAGTGGTCATTGTGGAAGTTGCTGTGTAGCACTGCTGCAACAGATTTCAATATTATTGGTGGATGGACTGGTGAACCCATTAAAGAGGGCTGTGAATGTGACGGACAAGCTGATATAAAGATTGTTCCTAGGTGGAACTAAAAACATAGGGCCAAAGTCCCTGAAGCTACTATAGACATGGATACAAAATTAAGTATTTCCTGACTGTATGAAATTATCTCACTAAGGTCATCCTAGGGACTTGTAACCAAATATTAAAGCTGTCTGACCAGCGGTTTGAAAAAACCAAGCAACTCAACAGTTGACAGAGCTCTGCTGTGTTATGTAGAGAATAACCTTTTGTGACACATGTATTGATGAAGAAGGTGGATATCTTTAATAACTCATTTCAGGATGGCCTGACCAAAAATGGAAAAAAATTCCTTAAAAATACACATTTGCATATTTCATCACTATTTTAACAAACCTAAGTTGGGTTATCCCTAGGGACCTGTATACCAAATAACAAAGCTGTCTGACCAGTGGTTATGAAGAAGATTTTTTACCAAAACGCCTTTTTTGGCGCTAATTTGCATATTTTGAACAATATCAAAAAATTAATAAAAAATAGTTTCTCAAAATCATATTTTATCAACCCAACAAATATCAAATCAGTAAGTACTGCAGCTCTCAAGATATTTGAGTGGACGGACGCCTCACAAACGGACATACATACATTACATACAGACTGACGGTGGACGCTGGACGGATACCCATCCCAATAGCTTCTATAGACTATATTAGTCTATAGTAGCTAATAAACGAGAGTTAATTACATTCTAATTAAAGAATTAAAGTAAACAAGCCTTTCTTCAATCAAGATTTACGTCATAAAAAAACAGCATATCTGTCAGGTTATAAAGAATCTTGAGCTGGTTATCTTATCTTTTAATATCAGTATTTTCATCCTATTAACCAAGCACATTTTAACTTTCAAATTAACATTGTAAGTAAGCTCTGTTGAATAAGTTGAGACTCTACGTACTCAGAGAAAGCACACTGAAGAGACAAATGTTTGAAACTTAAGAAGTTCAAGGTCATCAAAAGCATTATAAGGAATCATGTAACACTTTCATTGCACTGTTTACACAGATTGCATAATTGCTATAAATAGCACATGAGGAATCTTACAGCCCAGCTTTACCATAAAAACCCTATCACTTTGACCACTCTTTTAATTGACCACTCTATTTTTTCCTCAAAAAGTAATTTTATTTTATCCTTACCAAGTCAACCATAAATGGAAATTAGAACTTTCTCTATCTCTATTTATTTGACCACCCTATCATGACAAACTATTATGAGCAATTTCTTTAGATAACATACAGGCACAAAGGCACAATAATGACAGTTCAGAATATTCAAAGTTGGGATTCAGGAAAGTTGCCTTTACATGTTTTAATCCTCCAAGATGGTAAGCATTCCACAATGAACTGTCAAAAAAAGTTGAACTTTCTGATAATTCCACACTAAAATTATTTTGGCTTTGATGATTTCCTAATTAATTCAATTATTTAAAATCATATTATTTTTTTCTGGGTGAATTGATAGGGTTTATACAGTACAAGAATTACATACAATGTAAGTCAAATTTGACCAAAAATGACAAAAAAATTCCTTAAAAATACACATTTGCATATTTCATCACAATTTAACAAACCTAAGTTGGGTTATCCCTAGGGACCTGTATACCAAATAACAAAGCTGTCTGACCAGCGGTTATGAAGAAGATTTTTTACCAAAAACGCCTTTTTTGGCATTAATTTGCCTATTTTCAACAATATCAAAAAATTCAAAAAAGCAGTTTCTCAAAATCATATTTTTCATCTACACAACAAATATCAAATCAGTAAGTACTGCGGTTCTCAAGATATTTGAGTGGACGGACGCCTCACAAACGGACATACATACATACATACATACAGACTGACGCCGGACGGATACCCATCCCAATAGCTTCTATAGACTATAGTCTATAGTAGCTAAAAAACTAAAAAATTTACCAGTTTTTATGAATTTTTAAGTATTTTTTGGATAATTTTGGACCAAATGGACATCACATTCCATTGGCTACAGTTTTTCATCATAATTCTGGCAAAAATCTGAAAAATATTGACCAAGGTACATTTTGTAAAGGCATCGAAAATTGCATTTGGCACTCAAAGGGTGAAATAGCTGGATATTGCACACATCATCTTAGCTTGCAGTGAGTTTCTGAATGGGCTGTGGACTATTATTATCAAAAACAGGTGTGATGGCAATATCATTGATATTCAATATGTCATGTTTATCATGGAAACTTTGTATATGTTTTATTCACATTTTGAAATGCTTTCTTAAAAATCTGTTCATATGTCCAAACAATCTATTTCAGCAAGATATCATGGCTGGGAAAAGTTCCAATCATAATGCCCTCCTCAGATTATTGCATTTGCGGCCTTATGTTTAGGGGAGGGGTACGTGGGCAGGTTGGTTTGAGGAGTAAAGGCCATGAGTTATATTTGCTGTGTGCACATTTGAATATCCAAGCTGTTTGAGTCATATCGAAAGATCATTGACTCAAGGAAGTAGTCTATGAACCGAGCAAATTTAACACATTGCACTGCCTGACTCAAGGAAATTTGAAGAAATTTCTAACTTCACTGAAATGAGTTGAGCAATGTCACAACTCAAAGGGCACCCTGCTTGGCCACAATGATGTCAAGGTGACCGGAGTAGTGAGGACATCTCCAAGGAGATGTCCGATAAGCGGTCAGTTCCTTCCTCTGACCTTTCCAAGAGTATCCTGTTCCATGATAGCCTCTTTGAAGAATGAATGTAATAAAGGAAAATCGTGCTGATGCATGCATTTTTTTCGGGGGGGGAGGGGGTGGAAGAGGAATAGGATTGATAAAGCTTGTTGGCCCAGCACCTTGAACTTTCAGCTGTTACGGTCTTTTTAAGGTTGTAAATGTATCCATGGGCATGTTTACACTCGAAATAAGGTTAGCGCAGATGTCACAAGAATAGTCAAACTCTATCCATCAAGTTTAAGTGGGGAGGTTGGGGGTGGGGGACCAAGACTGTCAATGGAGCTATAACATTGTACAAAATGAAATTCAACAACTTTCTCTGTTCATAAACTCTACAACTCCCAGCCTAAATGCTGAATATCTGGCCATTTGATGTTTTCATTGAAGCGGTAGTGGAGTGTTAACAAATCAAGTCAGAGCCGAACACTGCATACAGAGGGTCAGATCTCACAAAAGAGAAACTGACCTATAGCTATCCTGTCCGTCACTGGGTGCAGCTCTCTCCGGTAAACAACGGGGAAGTGCCGGAGATCAGGCGATGCCTAGACTCATTGTTTCTGAAACTGAATGTACGTAATGTCATGTCGGTTTCATCGTCGATGACAAAATCAGCAAATTCTGCATCACCTTTCAGTCAGATCCTATTGTCCGGTTGAACCCACGGACGGAGAAGTGGAGCACACAGGTCAATGGTTGTTTTTTTCGGAAAACTTCTCCCAAAATCTATCAACATAACAATGGGAACTGGACAATGGATGTCTATCAGTTCCTTTCAGCTAGTACAATTTCATCCACAGACATGTATTCTACATACTGACTTCATCATTGACGCAACAACGCTTTGATATTGCTTTGAATTTTCCTTTGATAATATTTTTTATACTTTTTTTTCGGTGAAGTCAACATAAATTATCCTGACGGAAAAAATGACACTTTACATGCTGTACCAAAGCATTAGTTTCTCTTGAAAATTTTTGTCAACTTAATTTATTTCGAGATAAGGTTAATAAAAAATTCTGCCCCTGTGACATCAGTAAGTCTGTAAATGCCGGTCAGAAATTCACTAGTTGACCAGGGCAACATGATTAAAATTCACCAGTCAGATCCAACTTAGTGGTAAATAAGTGAGGGAAAAGTGTTTCCTTCAGAATGGGACAAGAGGAAAATCCTGTAAACTGGGGTTTCCATGTTTCCTCCATGATCTTGTTGTCATTCCCATGTTCTGGATCAACCAGCGAATGTGTATTATGGAATTGTATGATGTGGAATGCATGCAAAACAGTCTAGCTTGCCTAGTTATGTAGTATTGTCATTACCATTTTGTCACATACTGGTCTTGGTGATCATCAGATACAAAATACACCGGCTAATCTGTGGAGTATCTAATGGAATCCCATATCGGCTCACCTAAGATAGCATACAATAGAACAACGCTCTGGCTCTACTCCTGCCACTGTAAAATCATTAATTTTCACATGGATTTAAATTTAACTTTATTGATTTTTGAGCCAGTTTCAACCAAGCTTGAAATTCACTGATTGGCCAGCAAAAAAAAAAAGGAATTTATTGTTAATTAACAGTTTCACAGGGATTAAATTTTATAACAGCGGATTTCGTGTATTTGACAAAATAAGCAACATTAAATCCGGATGGATTCTGTAGTTATGCTTAACAGTATGTAGCTCAAATGACAACCAAACTGGCTAAATGCAACTACTTTAGCTGGCTCACTCCTTCATATTCTAAAACAAACTTTTAAGATAATCCCCACTTTTGTCATGCCTTACGATAACCCCTGATGAGTGGATGATGTTTGTGTTTGCAAGAATCCAATTTTGTTATCAGCCATCCTAAAATTAATCTTAATTCGTGTCTGATTAGATTCATAAACCTTACCCTCCTCAGCAAGGCTGGATCGGTGACAAGGTTCAATCTTTTGTCATGTTGATTTTTTGCTTTGTTCGATACGCCAGTTGCATTTGAAAAATTAATATTCATGAGCTGTTAATATTAATGAAAAAATCTTGGTTCCCTCATGCCAGATTTCCGTTTCTTTCTCAACAAAAAAAGAAATCGGGGGTTGAAGCAAGTTTTGAAAATGCATGAGTCATGGCCATCCTTAGTAGTGTGTAGAAATCTCTGGGGCAGAAATAAAATTGAAATGGTCTACTGGTAATTTTACATCATGTTGAAAAATTTCGACAGAAAAATATCAAAGTATGCTCTTAAATTACACCAGTTAATGAAATATTAGAAATACTTTTGAGTCACATATTTAGGTTGGTAATGGCATCATAGCAATGCTGTGTACTACAGGCACTGTTGACAGGGATGCAGGCACCATTGTATGTAAATGAGCGGTTCCAGTACAGCTGACATTTGCATATTCATGAAGGAGCTTACAGAGACTTGTTTGTTTCAAGCAACCTTCCTGAGATTTCACGGTCAATTGTTGTGGGGAAAATTAGAGCTCTGATACAATAGGATAATTAGACGCTATGGTTTTCAAGGTTGATTCTTTAATGATGGACTTTCCTTAATGATGGGAGAGTACGAACCCTTTAATTTCTGCTGATATCCACAGTACTGGGCATGAAATCTGTAACTCCAGTTTTGGTGACTGTTATTGTGTCCTAATAACCCAGAAAAAAAATTGTCAGAGAAACATTTATAATTATACTTTCAAATTATGCATACTCTCTTTAAACATGAAATATACCTGTCGGTTCTAAGTAAGGAAAGAGGAAAGCAAGTATGGAATACGCAGGGGAGAGAATTTTTCCACCAAATTCAGAATTTCAACCATTTCACTGAAAACAAGAGCGTTTCAACGACCAACCTGGATAAGCGGAGAAAAAACCCTGAAAGTTTCATCAGCTTTTTTGCTGTTGTTACATTTGATTACATTTGATTCAAGTGAAGAGGCACTGTGAAAAGCATGAGCTGTGCTCCGTTCTTTTGAAATCTGAGAGGAAGTTACAAAGTTATCATACCAACTTGATTACTTTGACAGCTTGAAACTGCTGACAGCATGTAATGTTACTGTGTGAGCATGTGGCAAACAACTGTGATTTTCTTCATAAGAATTATCACCTATGATATATAGCATTGTAATATTGCATAATAATCTATCACATACAACCATCATATTACAACTTTGAGATCTCTGTCTCCCAATCACGTTGTTGTAAAACACTGATCAGTGGTGCAGCATATAGTATATCATAGGCAGTATTTAAGCAATAAAGCACACCCAGCGATGGTATACCACGAGATTTTCACCAGTTCACAACATATATGCACGAGCGATAGTGAATGCATATATGAAGTGAACTGGTCAAAATCGAGTGGTATACCGTCGCTGGGTGTGATTTATTGCTATTATATCATAACAGTATATTGAAATTCTGGCGTGGAACGTCATAAACAGATTTTTGCTTAAGCTGAGAGCTCACGCGTATGTCAGCCGTGGTTTATCGCCAATATACCACGGTTCTTTTGGCATCTCGGCCAATCAGATCGCAGTAATTGCACCATCAATATACTGGTATGATATAATATATATTATTGCCTGAATACATGGGTTAATGTGCCCGAGAGCAGATGACAATTTGACCGATGCCAGGAGGGCAAATTGTCTCTTGCTGCGAGGGCACATAAACCTATGTATTCAGGCAATAATATTTTCATTACATGCCTCTCCATAGTTCACGCTATATGACATCTAGTTACATGCACGGCATTTTCAAACAATTTTACCATAATCTACCAGTATCTAATAGTGGTGCGGCATGGCAAACCCATTGTGCATTTTGTGATAAAAGCACCAAACTTGGCTCAAATGTGTCTTAATATGTGCTGAACAAATTCAGATACCGAGCCACTGAAAATCTACCGAAGCGTTGCCATGGCAACCGTTTTTCAAAATGGCTGCCAGACAGGTATTTCTCACCTAGTAAATGTCAACTGCAGAAGTTTTTGGGTAACTTTAGGTTGGATATTTTCAATAAGAAACTGTGAAAAGAGTTATTTGAAAAGTCTTTTTAATTTTCTTCACCACCTGACTTGTTAAACGGGTAAATACAGACAAAAAACACAATTCTTATGCATAAAATGCAGGGTATTAGATCCTATAAAAGGATGACGCTTTGTCAGCAGTCAAGATATGTTAGGCCGTGGGCTAGAGGGGTCTACTTGCACCTCCAGAATAACAAACCTGTCTTTGTAGAAGCCTTGGGATCCCTAGAATACGAAATAGAATTTTGACAGAAAGAATATAGGGATGCAATAACTGTTATGATCGACTTTTGAACGGTACTGCAAAATAACCATTTTGCTCCCCCCGTGCAGTTTTCTTGTAGTACTTATAAGTCATCTGCAAAGTTTTTTATATATAACCTGACTTGTCGGATACCATTAGAATGGAAATTTATTCCTCTTTAAAATGACATATGTAGTATGCAATATCTTCGATAGATTTTTTATGAAATGGGACCAAAACTTACCCAATACCCAAAAAAATCTGAAATTCTACCACTGTTTTTACCTTGGCATAACACAAAAGGCAATGCTTTGTATGACATCTGTTTATTCAGACTTTTGATAGGAAAAATATTGGGATGCTATAGGTCTACCGGTCATACTTTGAAGGGTACCGCAAAATTACAGTATTGCCAACTCGCATGCATTTTTGATAAAACCTGTCTTCTTGTAAGTCATCTGCTGAGCTTATTTTTTTACATAACCTAGCTTGAGGGCTAACATTGGAAAGGGATTTTATTCTTCTTTTTGATGACATATTTTAATATGCAATATCTTCCATAGCTTTTAAAAAATATGACAAAACTTACCCTATACCCCAAACTTTATATTGCAAATTACTGTCACTACGCTTATCTCACAATTCTACCAATTTTTACCTAAACATATTAAAAGGGCAATTCTCTGTGTGAAATCTGTTTTATTTGCTACGGAGACATATGATAATATGAAAGAGACTTTTAACAGAAAATATTGGAAAAGGGAACTGTAAAGTCAAAGTATTGCGAATAGCACCTTGTTAAACATCAAATTCTACCATTTTTAACCTAGACATATAATAAAGGGTAATGCCTTGTATGAAGTGTTATGTAGGTCATTTCCCCCACACTCATCATGACCTGAGTTCAATTAGTCTAGAACATTCCCAAGGTCACTGCCCTTGATGACCTCACAACCTTGAATTCAATTAGTCATGTTTGGAATGTTCTGGAAAGTTGATTAGTTGTGTAAGGGAGATAATTTTAGAACAGTAATTAGCATGTCAATAAAAGTTCTAGATTGTTCTTACATGCCTTTATAAAAGGGACGTGCACAGCTTCCAGTCAGACTTTTGGGATCGTGTCTCTTGTGTGTTACTAAACTCCAGCAGTAGTCATTCTCAAGACTTTTCAAGACCTTCACTGTCAACGCTGGATTTATACTGTGGACTTTGTGCAGCTTCAAGCCTGCAAGCCAAAGGACTGTTCATTCATCCGACTGACTGTGTACAACTCTGAGACTGGAGCTTTGCCGTCCCAGCTGAGATAAGTAGTCTGTACACTTTTAAAGCTTGTACTCTATCCCTGACTTAGCAATTAGTTTTATTTGTAATAAATTTGTTTAAACGTTAACTGCTGAGTTCACCCTTTTGTTCGTTTTCTCTGCACGTAACAAAATTGGGGGCTCGTCCGGGAGCCGAATATTTTGAGCCGTTTGACAACATTTTGCCTGCCTTTTCAAAACTACTGTATACTGTGAACTCAGCAAAATTCAATCATGGCGGAATTCAAGCCAGACGAATTAATGGATGACCTTGATCAGGACACATTTGATTCCCTCAGAAAAGACGACCTCATAACACTGGCCAATTTCCTTAAGGTAGAAGTTAAACGATCTATGCGCAAGCGAGAAATACAGTTCAAGATTGCAAAACATTTAGTTAAATCAGGCCATTTTGAGGAGTCTGCCTTAAAAGATTATGAGCCCGAGTCTACCTCTGAACTCAGAAAATTAGAATTAGAAATGCAGACAAATTTGGAGATCAAGAAACTAGAATTACAAATGAGAGAGAAAGAATTAGAAATGGAAGAAAGACAAAGAGAGAAAGAAAGAGAGGAAAAAGAAAAGGAAAGAGAATTAGCAGAACACCGACTGCAATTAGAAATGAAACGTTTAGAGCTTGGACAGTCAGGAAAATTCTTCCCTTCAGACAAGTTTGACATCACTAAGCATTTCAGGCTAGTTCCCCCTTTCCAAGAAAAGGATGTTGATAAATATTTCCTTCATTTTGAGAAAATTGCTCAGAGTCTGAACTGGCCTAAGGAGTCCTGGTCTATGCTTTTGCAGAGTGCTTTGGTGGGTAAAGCCAGAGAAATTTACATTCAGTTGTCAGTAGAGCAGGCTTCAGATTATGATTCTGTGAAGGAATTAATTCTCAAGGGTTATGAGTTGGTGCCTGAAGCTTACCGTCAGAAATTTAGGGATTGTGAGAAGGTGAAAGATCAAACTTACGTTGAATTTGCTCGAACAAAAGAACAACTGTTTGATCGTTGGTGTTCTTCGGAAAAGGTCAGTCAGAATTATGACAAATTACGACAGCTTGTTTTGATTGAGGAATTTAAAAGGTGCATCCGGAGTGACATCAAGACGTTTATCAATGAACAAAAGGCAGATACATTAGAGGTTGCTGCACGTTTGGCCGATGATTATTCATTGACCCACAAATCTTCATTTCTCAGCAAACCATCCCAGTCCTTTTCATACAGAAACAATGCAGGTAAATTTAACTCCTCCTTTTCATCCAAGAATTTCTCAAAGGAGAGTAGGAAATCAAATGACAACAGTTCACAGAGTTTAAGTAACACTTCCACATCATCAGATCCCAAGTCTCAATCTCCTTCTGACAAACAGTTTGGTACACTTTCTTGTAATTATTGTAAGAAAGACGGCCATTTAATGTCAGAGTGTTTCAAATTGAAAAGAAAACGTGAAGGTCAAAGTGGTCAAAGTGGATCTAAGCCCACCGGCTTTATTTCTTCATCGACTCAATTAGAGTCTAATAATGTGTGCAACACATTTTCTGAGGTTAAACCCCTCTCATCCCCAATTAATGAGGTCAAGGTCAATTCTTCTCAAGATAGCATTATGGGTATTTTCGAACCATTTATTCATGATGGTTTTATATCACTTTCTAGTGATTTTTCTTACGCTACCCCTGTCAAAATTTAAGAGATACCGGGGCTTCCCAGTCTCTTTTGTTGGCAGATACCCTGCCGTTTTCTGAAAAGTCATTTTCAGGTTCTAAAGTTCTTATTAAGGGGGTAGATTGCAATGACTTTATTCCTGTTCCTCTCCATAATGTCTATTTGTCTTCGGACTTTGTTTCTGGACCTGTGGCTTTAGGTATTAGGCCTTTTTTGCCTTTTGAAGGGATTCACCTTCTTCTTGGAAACGACCTTGCTGGGGACAAGGTCATTACTAATCCACTTGTGACTGATAATCCTAGTTTAGATCAGGATCCAGAGCCAATTGAACAAGAGATACCCGATTTATTTCCTTCATGTGCCATTACTCGAGCCATGTCAAAGAAAACTTCTGAGAATCAAAATACTCTCAAAAATAATGTCACAGATGTTGACTTAAATGACACCTTTCTCAGTCAGGTGTTTGACACGGATCATTCCGTTATCCCTCGTGGATTTGAAACTTCCAGTAAAACTTCTGCTGACCAAAGTCAGACATTTTCTAGATCAAATCTCATTGCAGAACAACACAAAGACCCAGATATTTTGTCTTTGTTTGACAGGGTAGATGATGAAGATAAAACTTCAGATAGCTCTGTTTCCTATTATACAAAATCTGGTATTCTCATGCGTAAATGGAGACCTCCAGATGTCTTGGTTGATGACGACTGGGCTATAAAACATCAAATTGTGGTTCCAAAGCCCTATCGTGCTGAAATATTGCGCCTGGCCCATGAAACGCCCTGGGCTGGTACTTAGGAGTCAGGAAAACTTATCATAAAATTCTCAGTCACTTTTATTGGCCTAATCTCAGGCAGGATGTAGCACATTTCTGTAAAACTTGTCACACATGTCAAATGGTAGGAAAGCCAAATCAGACCATTCCAAAGGCCCCTTTACAACCAATTCCTGCATTTCAAGAACCATTTAGTAGGATACTAATAGACTGTGTTGGGCCCCTACCAAAAACAAGATCAGGAAATGAGTACATGCTGACAATAATGTGTACATCAACTCGGTTCCCCGAAGCCATACCACTGAGAAATATAAAGACAAAGACTATAGTGAGAGCTTTAGTCAAATTTTTCACTTTATTTGGCCTCCCTAAATGTGTCCAGTCCGATCAAGGCTCCAACTTTATGTCTGGAATTTTCCACAAGTAATGGATCAGCTAGGCATTAAACAGTATAGGTCATCCGCCTATCATCCAGAAAGTCAGGGTGCTCTTGAGCGATTTCATCAAACTTTGAAAAACATGATTAGGACCTACTGTTTTGACACAGAGAAGCAGTGGGATGAAGGAATTCATTTTCTGCTCTTTGCTGTTAGAGAGTCAATTCAAGAGTCTCTTGGTTTTAGCCCATTTGAGCTTGTATTTGGACATACAGTCCGTGGCCCACTTAAGCTCGTTAAAGAGAAATTCCTGTCTGACGACGATGATTGTCTGAATATTTTGCAATATGTGTCAGATTTTCGTACAAAACTCTCTAAAGCATGTGAATTAGCCAGAGAAAATCTTGAGTCATCTCAGCAGTCAATGAAAACCAGATATGATAAAAGCACCTCAAAACGGAAGTTTGAACCAGGTCAAAAAGTTCTTGTTCTACTTCCAATTCCTGGCAAACCACTCCATGCTCGTTACTTTGGCCATATCTAATTGATAAGAAATTGAGTGATTTAAATTACATCATAACAACACCTGACAGGCGAAAACAAAAACAGCTATGTCACATAAATATGCTTAAGCCATATTTGGATAGGGATAATCCTACTATAACTCAGCCTGTCAGTACCGTCAGTTCTGGCCATTATGAAGATAGTGATACTGAAACTGACTTGAGTGAAAATACTCTAAACTCAAAGCTGGGCTCGGTCAAGCTTCAGAACTCAGAAATCCTGGAGAAGCTGGAGTCTACAAAGTTGGCACACCTCCAGCCAGAACAACAACAACAGGTGAAAGAACTGCTCCACGAATATAAACACCTGTTTCAAGATGTTCCAACGAGGACAAACGTCATCTATCACGACGTTGATGTTGGGGACAGTAAGCCTGTAAAAGAACATCCATACAGACTGAATCCAACAAAAGCAAAATATCTCCAGGAAGAAGTCAAATACCTGCTGGACAATGACTTTATTGAACCCAGTAAAAGTAACTGGAGTTCGCCGTGCATACTTGTTCCCAAATCAGATCACAGTTATCGTATGTGCACGGACTTTAGGAAGGTCAACACTTTAACAAAGACAGACACTTTCCCAATCCCGAGGATTGATGACTGCATCGACCGAGTGGGAAAAGCCAAGTATGTGACGAAATTTGACCTACTGAAGGGATTTTGGCAAGTCCCTCTGACGGATCGTGCTCGTGAAATATCCGCCTTTGTTACACCAGACGGATTGTTCCAGTACAAGGTGATGCCATTCGGAATGAAGAACTCTCCGGCAACGTTCCAACGGATGATCAACGACGTCATATCCGGGCTAGACGGATGTGCAGCTTACGTTGACGACGTCGTCCTGTATAGTGACACCTGGGAGGAACACATCAAGCTCATGCGGAAGTTCTTTGAGAGACTGAGCAAAGCAATGTTGACTGTCAACCTTGCCAAATCTGAGTTTGGTTGGGCGAGGGTAACTTACCTCGGACATACTGTAGGACAGGGTGAGGTAAAACCTGTTGATGCCAAAATCAGTGCCATTTCAAGTTTTCCCATACCAAACTGCAAACGACAACTGATGCGCTTTCTCGGTATGGCTGGTTACTACAGAAATTCTGTCCAAATTTCTCCACAATTACTGAGCCTTTGACTAACTTACTTAAAAAGAAAGTAAAGTTTGTTTGGTCAGAGCAATGCCAACAGGCATTTGATACACTTAAAGCCATACTGCAAAGTGCCCCAGTGTTGTCTGCACCAGATTTCACTTTGCCATTCAAATTAGCTGTGGATGCTAGTGATACGGCTGCTGGTGCTGTTTATTGCAAGAGGATAGTCATGGTATAGATCATCCTGTTTGCTATTTTTCACGCAAATTTAACAAATCCCAGAGAAACTACTCTACAATTGAAAAGAGTGTTTATCTTTGATATTAGCTTTACAGCATTTTGAAGTTTATGTTACTTCTTCAAATCAGCCAATAGTGGTTTATATTGATCACAACCCTCTTGTTTTTCTGCAGAAATTCAAAGGCAAAAATCAGAGATTGCTAAGATGGAGTTTAATGTTACAGGAGTTTAATCTTGACATTAGACATATCAAAGGCAGAGACAATTAATTGCAGACTGTCTCTCTCGTATTTAGAAATTATTGTTGTTCACTTTCAAGAAATTTTATTGTTGTTCACTTTCAAGAAATTTTACTTTAGAGTAAAACAAATTTGAGTACTTAAATCCTTTTCAAGATTACATTTGTAAAAGAAAGATTTTTCTTTGAAAAATTTCTTTTTTTGAAGAGGGGGTGTGTTATGTAGGTCATTTCCCCCACACTCATCATGACCTGAGTTCAATTAGTCTAGAACATTCCCAAGTCACTGCCCTTGATGACCTCACAACCTTGAATTCAATTAGTCATGTTTGGAATGTTCTGGAAAGTTGATTAGTTGTGTAAGGAGATAATTTTAGAACAGTAATTAGCATGTCATAAAAGTTCTAGATTGTTCTTACATGCCTTTATAAAAGGACGTGCACAGCTTCCAGTCAGACTTTTGGGATCGTGTCTCTTGTGTGTTACTAAACTCCAGCAGTAGTCATTCTCAAGACTTTTCAAGACCTTCACTGTCAACGCTGGATTTATACTGTGGACTTTGTGCAGCTTCAAGCCTGCAAGCCAAAGGACTGTTCATTCATCCGACTGACTGGTACAACTCTGAGACTGGAGCTTTGCCGTCCCAGCTGAGATAAGTAGTCTGTACACTTTTAAAGCTTGTACTCTATCCCTGACTTAGCAATTAGTTTTATTTTTGTAATAAATTTTGTTTAAACGTTAACTGCTGAGTTCACCCTTTTGTTCGTTTTCTCTGCACGTAACAGAAGTCTGTTTTATTTGCTATAAGGACCTGTCACAAATACGAAAAAGATTTTTGGGCAATGCCTTGTGTGAAATCTGTTTTATTTGCTAGAAGGCCATGTCACAAATATGAAATAGACTTTTAACTGAAAAAATATTTGGACGCAACAGCTGTCACAGTCATGTGTTGAAGGGTACCGCAAAATCACGATTTTGAGACCCACGAACATTTTTATTAACCATGTCTTTGTTTAAGTCATATGCCGAGCCTAACTTATACATAACCTGGTTGTGGGGTATCATTAGCAAAGCGATTTATTTTTCTTTAAGGTGAACTTTTGTAATATACAAATATCCTTTACAGTTTTCATGAAATAGGACCAAGACTTACCTAATACCTCAAAAGATTACATTTCAAATTACGGCTTATCTTATGTTTTACCATTTGCTTTTGCTCCACACAATACAGAAGGCAATATAATGCTTATATGAAATCCGTTTAAGTGAACTTAATATAATTTAGTCGCCACTGGGATCATGTTTCTAGGGGTACACAGATACGGCAAATTTTCTGAAACATATAATTTTTTATCAAACACGTCTTTATGAAAGAAGTCAGCCAAAATCATAGTCACGGATGATCTCAAAATTATTAATTATCGTTTCCAAACTTCATAAATTAGAATAAGTGTCTAAGATATGTCATATAGCTTGGCTTTCTTCAATAACAAAAATAGGGATATGTCCAATATTTAGCTGCTCTAATGATAATTTCTAAATTTCATAAATAAGCAGAAATTTAGCTAGCCATTCTTAGATACTTTATTCCTGGATATATCCGATATTTGGTCGATTTCATTATCGTTTCTAAACTTTATAAATTGGCTCAAGTTTAGCTGGCATTCTTCAGTAAAATATTTTCAGGATATATCCGATATTGAACCGATCTAATTATCGTTTTTAATATTTACGAATTAAATCAAATGATGTTCAATAGTTTAAAAGCATGTATCTGATACTTGATCGATCTCATTATTGCTTCTACATTCAGTATACTTTATAAAGTAGTTCAGATTTAGCTGGGCTGACATGTTCAAAACGTTCAAAATTTGGTAATAGCCTTTCTGTTATTGTATGTCACTGAATGTGCAAATGATTTATTGTGAATACAAAACTGCGTAAATTCTCTGAGATTTATGTTTCAATCTTGACTACAGTGTCATTGTTTGTATAGGAAGGTTCCCATTTGATCAGATAATTGGCCAGCCAACACTACCTTGCTTAGGTCTTGGGTGTATGTGTCAAGTGGATAACAAGAAAATAATTGGCAAATATTTAGGATTGTCGTTTAAACTTGTTGTCTTAGCCCATGTAAACACCATGGAAAGGAATAAAATACTCTCAAGCTGACTAGCTATGCAAAAGCAAGCAGAGATCCAAGGAGTGCCAAGCCCGGACGTGACGGACAAAAGTGCAGGATTGTGTTTTAGCTTTACTTTCCCTACCTTTCATGTTTGTTAAGACAAAAGAAAGTGGAGTAATACAATCTAATTTATGGTACCATGTTTTTGCATTTCAACAACAAGTTATGTACGACCAAGAAATTAGTACCAAAATATACGATGTTCAAAATATTATAGGCATGAATCCATATATATATTTATGCAATAGACCATCGACATTGAAATAACTCTAAAACCAATATCTAAATCATGAAATAGATATCAAATTACAGAAGATAAGTTTCATGTGAAATGAATTATGAAAAGTTATGTATAAAATATAGTACATATAGCCGAAAAATAATACAAAAATATGATCTTGTTCTCCACGTGGTCAAATTTTAAACGGCCGCACTTATGTACTAATTGCAGTTACATGATAAATCTCTAACATTGACAATTATGGGATTATATAAGAGATTTCCCCCCAAAATGTTATTGTTTTTAACGTTAAAACTAGAAGGGTTGTTATACAGTAAATATTATTGTACTTTTTTGTATGTAGGCCTACGCGTGAATGTAGATGAACAAGAGTGAGAGATAGGGTTAAATTCCGCGCACAATTTTCCATGTCAGGCCTTGTGATTTAACACCCTGCAAAACTTGTCAATGGCTGACTTATAACAATTAGAAAAGATAATTAGTCAATGTCAAAATATTGCACATATTCAACATTTCTACTCAAGAACACTCCATCCATTGGAAGAACATGGAACAGGCTGTTTTTACACTCGGACGCATCATACCCTCCCCACCACAGCCATGGGCCAATCTAGGCCTATTTGCAAAACCTGGTGAGTGTCGCACGCACCAGCTACAACTCTAAAAATGCTTAAAACTGGTGCATCAACGATTAAAAATAAGAATAAAATAAAAAAACTCTGAACAATACCTTCTGATAGTCTAACTACACAGAACAGCTGACAGCTGATCATCGTATAAAACATTCAATTTGACAATTTTGAATCTTCCACTTTTGCCTTGTTTCAACCATATTGTCAATAATTTTATTAAGAGAACCCGTTTTTCTAGTAAAATGAAATTATAAAACAATAAAAAATGCAAATAGTAATCTTAATATGCATTTATGATGGTAATACATCCACTATTCACCACAGAATCATCCCTAAGAGCAGCAAATATGGGATTTTACAGTAATTGATGGTCGTCATATTTGAAAATGGCCGCCACACCAGAACGAGGCTCTACCTGTTAGGGATCGGTATTCAAATTGATTTTAAAACAATAAATATGATTTTAAAACAATAAATAATATGCAAATGGTAATGTTAAAAGGCATTTATGATGGAAATATGTCCTCTATTCACCACAGAATCATCTGTAGAGCAGCAACTATGGGATTTTATAGTGACTGATGGTCGCCATATTTAAAAATGGCCGCCACACCAGAACGAGGCTCAACCTGTGGTGGCTCGGTATCCAAATTGATTTATATTCTGATAATCTACATTCGTACCAAATTTCATGCTTTTATCACAAAATGCACAATTGTTATGAACATTTAGGTTATGCCGCACCACTATAATAGACTCTAACAAAAGTCAAAATAGTGGTATGTGCATCAGTATTTAACATCCAGCATTAAGCGTCTACTCTGACACGGAATATGTTGAAGGGCTTCACCGTACAGGGTAACTATGGATGCCGGTCAGTACATTGTTAACATGGCCTGCCAACTCCCCGGATGTTCCTATTCCAATCAATGCACTGATTTTTACTCATATCAAGGCAAATAATGATATCTGTGTTACAGTTGTGGTGGATTTTTCACATGAGGTAGCCATACAGAAATCTATCTGTGTGCGATAAACAGTGTAAGGAGATTGGTGATTCTCCTGTGAAACACTGGTCCTCCCTCCCTCTTCACTTGTATTCAACACTGTGGATGATTTCTGTGGTGAAGAGTGAAACAGTTTAAAGCATTGATAATTGACTTTGGCGACTTTGTGTAACTCGTAACATCTATCTATTCATCGTTTACATAATCTTTATAAAAGGGGCAAACTTGATTTCATTTATCATTATTTTAGTGAATTTTCAGAAGTCAGCTTTTAAGAGACATGCTGACTGAGGGGTTGACAAGTCCTGCCTTGAATCGTACACATTGAACACATAGATAAATCTGACAAGGCAAGACTGTAGAATGCTGGGCCCACACTGAAATGATATTACAAATCAACATAATCAAAGGGGATCAGTTGCTTTGCAAAGCTTTGGGAAGCCCCTTAAGAAAACCAAATTGTGTGTTCAATAAATGATTTGGCCACTCAGGTGCACCTTATTACCAATGCTATGACTTCTGGTATCTAAGATATGTATGCTGGTAAAACAGGAATTTAACATAACTAACACTAACACCTGCACAAACACACAGTGACCATAGCATCAGGTAGAGCACAGTGTGTGGAGGCACAGTGGGTAGATTAGAGCAACCTTACAGTATGCAGTGAGGTTGAGAAAAACTATTTCAAGGCTTGTATAGTAGAATGTGCCTCAGGGACAGATATCTGGACTCTCAAACTTTCACAGTTCTTTTCTGATCTACCACTTGTTGGGGCTTATTTTAAAGCTCTTGGCATGAGAAAAATTTTCACCGTCTTAGTTTTCTGCAAAATCAAAATTGTAATTTTTCTCCATAGAGTTAATACAGGGATGGCAGCCATTTTGAATTTCAAATAACGGTAAATCTTGGGTAATTTGTTTCTCTGGTGCCAAACTTTTCACAGTGACCCCTGACTTTTATTGTTGATTTTGAAAGAGAATGGTTCAAAGGTTTCTTGAGGAAATTTTGAGCAAAAGTTTAAGTCTTTCACTTTTGAGGCTCATAATACCTTAACCTGAGTCATCCAAATTTTTATTTTTGTCAACAGGCTTTACTTTACAATCTTTTGATGAAAAGTTGAAGACTAGATCTTGTTTTTGTATCCTATGTGTACACAGTATCTTCATTCATGTGAAAGATTACTGCACACTTTTTTCAAAGCTTTACCAGTACCACTGCTTTATTCATACAATACCCTGACTCACATTATCAGTGTACTGCAAATGTCAAGCTTTGCTTTTGTCACCATGAACCATACTGACAGTGCTCCTGGCGCCATTATACACATCACACCTGCAATCAATCATCTGATAATTTTTTATTTTCATTTGCCTGTAAAATTCACACATTCTGACCCATGTCTCTAGAATCAGTTAACTTGCTATTCACCTTTACTAGGCTGACCTGTTTTTGTGTTGACCATCCATGGGACATAATTACACAGTATGGAGGGGGTTACACTGTTCTCTATGTGAGTTCAAAGATAATGTAAGTATTATCTAGGGCTCTCTCTGATGTCAGTATAGCCGTAAACATCTGAGCATTTCCCTGGGAGCGTTGGAGCTTTTCAACAAACACTCTATGGTTGGAGAGCAGGCAAACCAACCATCTATACGCAGTAGATAGGCATAGCAATTCACACAGAGTTTACAGGAAAATACCATTAATTACCCACAAGTCTCCTTGATTTGTACCTGCGGATATTTGAATTCTACAACTTCTGTTCTTGAACAGATCATACTTTCATTGTGAAAATTATGATCAGATAATGAATTTTGCAAAAGTTATATGTTCTGGCAGCACTCATATTGACAATTCACAAATAAACTCGACCGATATTCTTGGTTTACAGGTATAATAAATATTGTATTTCACACAAGCTTGGAATGACCATCTGGAGTACCCGTAATTGTTTTCTCTGAAGAGCTAGCAGGCAATCCCCTTCCTTAGATCCGTTCTGAATAGTCACTGCCCTTCACACTTACCAAAAATAGATGTAACATATTTCCTTTTCAAATATTCTCTAGGGCTCTCCACAAAACCACTGGAAAATTTTACAAAACCAGTTTTTGAATGAGGATTCACGGCAGCCTCAAAGCCATGTTCAGAAAATTTGTGAAACTCCTCTCTGCATTTCTGTAGACAGAAGAAGATATGGAGCTCGGTCTGTCAGTATTTATCACAGTGAATTCTGGGTAATCACACGTACTGCATACAGGGTAGGCGAATGCAGACTGTGACTTGCACACAATTTTCTTTCTCAGAAGTTGTAAAAAAGACCTTGACACTATAGAGATCAGGTGATGATGCAAAAAGGTATCCTTTTATTTCTTCTGTCAATGATTCCCATACATGACAAAGTCTTTTCTTTTTAAGTTCAAAAGAACTGCTTCTTTTTACGATGTTCCTTGAGTTTTAAAAAGTTCGTGCGAAAAAAATGACCTATTTACTCATTTAAGTTGTTTTCGTAAAGGACAAAAATTATCACCTTGACAACATTGATTCCGAACATTTCTAATGTTTCATAAATGAGAGACAGATAAATTGGTATTTTGAAATGCTTCTTGAGTGACACTGCATACGCACTGCACTGACAATTATCTTATTCATTTACTTGCACATATCAATCTAGGAAAAGGAGACTTCCCAACACTCTTCATACAGCTAATACATAACATTACTTGAGTCTCTTTTAATTGGCGAAGGAATTTCTGACAATATTTGTTTCATCTGTTCTGTGATACGGTGATTGTAAATATCATAGTGAGTTCTCCAAGGTGTTCAGGCAGTGTACACTCTAACTCAAAGACTCTAAGAGTCTCTTTAAGGAATAAATTTCTTTTCCATCAGCCAAATACCAGTGGATATAATTAATCTGTGATATTTCCTGGCTCTATAGAGAACCTTCTTGGCTCAGTGATGCATTCATTTGGCTTACAGTTAAAGTCTTCCATTAAATTCTTTCTGATAATCTCATCAATAACCTTGCTAACAATTGAAAACAGCCTTGCAGGCTACTTTACTTGCACCATTAATTGCTCAGAAATTATTTGGGCATTTGAAACCACTGTTATTGTGTATTGTATGACAACATCAACATTCACGATGACTGACCTTCCTGAAGTTAATGAAGATGAAATCAAAACGTCAGCTGGTGGAGGTTAGTCCAACAAAGTAGGGGATCACTCCACACAGGCAAAATGGGAAAACATCACAGTATAAAATGTGCAGGAAAGAAAGTGAACCAAAACACAAAACAACGCCACTACCTGCAGGTCTTTTCGCAAAGCAGAATGAACTGCGCCATGGTTGGGGAAAATATACAACAAAACACACTTACAGAAAGCATCAATAAGTTTCTAACAATTTCCAAAATCACTGAGGTTACATGACAATGTTTTGGATGTGACACCTTTGTCTTGAAATGCAAGATTATTTCTGCTCTGAGGGTGTATAAATTTTCTAAGTTTTACAATAACATTGAAGAGAAAGATGCTCTACTCATCATGGTCATCATCATCATCATCATCATCATCATCATCTTCACTGGCATCGCTCTCCTCTGACTTGTCTGACGATGGAGGGGTGCTGAGGATTTCCTCCTCAGAAGGCAGTTCCTGTTATGTGACAAAAACAAAGAGGGAAATTGATTACTTTGAGAATTGTGACTCTTTTGACAAAACCATAAGGTAGAATGCACCTCAGGGACAGATTTTGGATTCAAATTTTTCAGCAATATTACTGACCTGTTGCTTGTGGGAGTTCATAATGAAGCTTAAGTATATAGAGGTTTCACTGACTAAGCTTTGTCAAAATCAAAAATTTAATTTTGCCTCACAGAGTTAACACAGGGCTGGCGGCCATTTTGAATCCACAATATCAGTAAATGTCAAGTACTTTGTTGCTGGAGTATCAAAACTTTGCACAGTGACCCCCTGATATTAATTCTTGATTTGATAAAAGAAAGGTTGAAAGTTTCCTTGAGGTATGTTTGCGCAACAGTTAAGTCCTTCAGTTTTGAGGCACACACTACCTTAATCTTAGACCACTGTAAGTACATGTTAAACAATGTGGGAGGCATTACAGATGTATCAAGAATATAGTGACTTGTAAGCAACACTCTGAGGTACACTACACTGATCTGTAACTGAAGTCTATCAACTTTAAAATCCTACAGAGAATGTGTCAAGTAACAAAATGTAATTCATCAAAAGTATGCATGGAGTATGACCCTGCAGCTATCTCTGTGTAAAAGAAACCTTGTCCATTTCAATGAGTATTAAGATGCTGGGGGGGGGGGGGGTAGTTAAAGAGAGGTGAGGTCGGTGTGCCTATGCCATGTAAGCAGAGCCACTTTTTACATATGTTTCTAATACAGTCGACAGAATTTATCTCCACAAAAATTTCAGAAATATGTAAAACATTGGAAATGCTGTCTTGTCAGAGTAAAAACAAGTTTAATTGCATCTTTAAAGCAAGATTTGCGTCATCCTATTACTATTCACTTGCAACATGTATCAGTAATGACGCATCTTGCAGTACCTTCTAGAAAGCCTCTGATGGCCAAATGGGTCAGTGAGATCCATTATCAGTAAGAGCATTGCGGTAAGATGAATCACTTGTTTTCTTCTGATATGTGATTTTTTTTATCAATGATGCATGGGTATGATTGCTGCTGCCCAGGCTTGTGACGCAGGGAAAGAGCTGAGCGAGTGTTTGCAGTATTGCCCTTTGCAGTCTGTCATGAACTTTAAAAGTGACCCTCAAAAAAGTACATCTCAAAATGATCAAAGGAATAAAAATTTTGATCTGCCTCTTGATGACGTCACTGAATTATCATTTGTGTTTGTTTGATACTGATAAATATTCATGACATCACAGTACAAATGATGACAATAGTGTGTGCTGTATGGCGGGTTGTTTTTGCATCTTCATTCTCAGATGCATTTCAGTCTCAATGTCTGGCAGATAAATTCACATTACTTCCAGAGTGCCCTAATGCTACCTCTGGGAAAATAAGAATCAATTTCTTGGAAATCTGGATTGCACTTCATTCCACAGCGTTCAATGTTTTTTTATGCAATGTATCATCCAGTAGACAACTGCTCGATCACAGGATGAGGTATCAACTACCCATCACCAAATGATGCAATGTGGAGTACAGTGCTTTACTCAAGGGCACAATACCATCATGCAGTCTAGAAGCCATCATCCTCTGACAGTGAATCCAAAGCCCTGACTACATTTTCATTCTTCAAAAGAAGATCAAACCAGGAAAAGTGTTGTACTCTCAATATTTAACAACAAGCAAAACACTAATGTTCTCAAACATAGGACATTGGGATGCTCAGAAAGACATATAGCTGGTGTAATGACATTGATGAAACTTGAGTTTACCCCTTTTCACTGTGGTGTCTTGGGTAAAACTTCTGTATGATGTCATAGGTGATCTGAGGTCAAAGTTCAAATACCTTTCGACATTTACATTATTCTGCACTGATGGGAAAACCTGTCAGATCACCAAGTGTACAATATTCATCATCAACCTTCATGTTGCGAAATCAAACGCTTACTGATAATACTTCATACACTGATGGAAGATTCATTACTTATGTTACCGCTGGTAACAAGATGCTTGACTCACTGTGCCCTCTATGCTAAACTGATGTGCCTTTGTGTCTTGATGTGAAAAAATTGTGAAAAAATTGTTTACGTGTACAGAGTACATGTTCAACAATATGGCTTCAGTTAGCAGGTACCCTATGTGGTATGCAGCCACATTGGCTTGTATACCAAAACAAAATGAGATTTCATTATCCTTGCTTTAAGCTTTACACAAATATGTAAGAGGGCCACTATGCATGATGTCCCAAGACAGAAGATATAGGTGTCCTACAATATATGGAACTCAGTGAACCAGGGACTTCGGCCTGTAAGTCACATCACCATCTCATAAACTGATAAAAACAACTTAAAATCAAATTATGACAGTCAAAGAGATCAATATCAGATGGTTTTATGATTGTCCATTGTCTTGATATTTACCAAACAATATGCTTATCCAGTGAATAATCTCAAATTTAATACTGCACATACTGACCCACTTCAAATAACACCACTTTGTACTTGGTCTATATTTTGAAGGTCACGGATGCTGGGAAACACAAGCAAACAAATTGTGACACTTTGTGATCACATTAGGAAGCAGGATTTTGGTGAACGCAAGTTTCTCACAAGGACTGATGCGGATCACGGCCAAGTTGGAAAATGATGACTGTCGACATACTTTAAAAAATCTTGACAGCAGGAAGTAAAAGTTGACGGAAGGAAGTAAAAGTTTATGCCGCCATCCTGGTTTTCAGTTCTAATAGCTCCTCAGTATGTAAAACTGAGGAGCTAAAAATCAAATAGGCTCAACGATTTAGTGTCCATATATGCATAATCTTTAGCTTTATTGATGTATAGTTTTGTTTGGTTATTATAGTATATGAGTAATATGTTCTTATACCACAAGCAAAGGGAAACCAAGAGGACACTTTGGGTTACCTTGAAGAGTCAAGGTTGCGACCTTTTATTGACCGATGTAACACACAATGCAATAAAGTGAACAGCATTAAATAGAATGAGGCGCCATTTGTCAAAATGATGACTGCCAAATATGACGTTCTCCCTGTGTGTCTATGTGGTGTTACAAGATCTGCTTTCTCTCGTGTATCATCATACTTTAAGTCTTGTAATTCATTGAGGGGTGATCCAATCTACTGATGATAGCGATGTTGCTAGCCTGTACATTTTGCTTGGACTGCTATCAGTATCATGGTTTAACACACTTGGCCACTCTATACCTTAGCCACCGTCCCGTGTGAATATGAATTCAAATTAAGTTTAAACTAATCACTGACTTAAAAAAGCTTTTTTTTGTATCTGTTGTTTTGGCATAGTCAAAAATATATCTGATGTTTGTGGTTTTTTATCATTATTGGGGGCAACGAAGCTTTCTATATATATGGTTGTCATTCAAAACAACGTAAGAACTATACACAGATTCTCTAGCAATATAAAATATTCACAATGGTGACATGTGGTACATGCTGTGGCAGGGTTATTACAACCTACCGACAAATCCTACACAACATGCTACAATTCAAATAATATGAAATTTTGAATTCTAATCCTCATGTCAAAGACCTTTTTCTTTCACACAGGTTAATATTTCCATTTTGACAGATTCTCATAAAGGGAAAATTTCAGACTCCAAACAGGTGTTGCCAAAAGACTGATTAGATATATAATCGGATCTGTCACAGTGGCAGAAAGGGCACTGTGATCTGTTACTGTGACTGGTGTGTGAGGTGATATCCATATATTTTGCTGAGTTGGCAAATTTGTGGAGACCACGTCATAGTTATAACGTAATCTGAGTGACCATTGGATGCAGACTCGAGAGAACAAGTTTCTGTCAGTTTTATAAAGTGTTCTGTAATCCACATTTTACTTTCAGCTGAAGACTTTGATGTGATTGCGATTTATGTACACCAGTAAAAGCATGTTCTTCCGGAACTTTGAAAAACAGAGAGGGGGACACTTTTATGTGAGACTGAGAGCTGTGCACATAAGTATTCAAGATTACTGCATATTAAAAATGACTGCCCGTCATCAAAATAGTATTATATAATTGTGATATTAATCTTCTTTCTCTCAAGATGTATTTATTTCTATGCTTGTCTATAGAACCTGATAGAAAGAGGATTAATTTTGTGGCAACATACAGAGTTTTTGTCTGTATATCTAGGCTGAATGAATTTAGTTCAAGCAGTTAAAATAATGCCCACATATGCACACACTGCTCTGTTCAGCATTTCCACGCAATATAATTAAACAGAAACAATATGGCTGCCTGTCAGCCATATTGGAACTCATCTTTCTTCAAATGACACGTATGTTTAGTGACAGTCTTGTCCTTTTTTGGGGAAGAATCATGTGCATGCATAACTGAGAAAGTACTCTGGTCAGACAACAGTATAGACTAACACACTGACAAATGAACTGATCGACAAAACATATTGATATCCAAAATTTCCCACTGATGTACAGCTCGCTAGGGAGGTGATATCTGATTGGTCAATGGTCACTATTCACAGCAACTTATGGAGTCTATTTGTATAATTCAATTGTAACGGTCAGATTCAGCCAACCAATTGGATGACAGATTCTGACGCACTGCAAACTAGTCCAAAATTTCTTTTGTCACTAATTACAAGGCTGTTCACCAGATGAGTGTGTGGAAAGGCCAATTAATTACTTTGCCCGGCATGGATTAATAAACTGTCCTGTAAGTTAGAGCAAGTATGCCTACGAGTACGGTGAGGTGACTTTGCCCAGAGAGCAAAATCGCATACGAGTACCATTGTGGTGACTTTTTCTGGCATGGAGTGATACCACTGTCCTGCAAATTAGATCAAAAATCTTGCGCGTACCATGAGGTGACTTTTTGTCTGGCATGGAGTAACAAACTGTCATGCAAACTGGAGCAAGATGCTTTCGAGTACCATGAGGTGACAATCTCTGTGACCCATCTTTGTTCTGTTGACTCATCACCAAATGCGAAATAATGAAAAAGATAGACAAACACGAAAGAGACGACTGCAAATGTCATGTAATGTATCATTGACAATGACTGACATCACGTAAAAGTAACCATACCACATGAGAGTTCCATAAGGAAATGACACCGCACGGACTCTTTGAAAAATGTCAGTTGCAAATACCATGTGAAAAGTACACCAAGTGTCAAAAGAATATTTGAATAGCGCTGATTTTCTCTCATTAACAGGCATAAATAAATATTTGTCTGCATTTTCCACACAAACGACGAAAATAAAACCCTGCTAGTGTTGAATTGGTTACTAAAAGTAACACTAATTCGTTTAAATTGATGACTCAGACTACAAGCTGCAACAACAGCCATGTATAATTACAAAATTTGTCCGAATTTTAGACAGCGCTGTCCGAAGTCATGCTCGCGCAGCTATATTCAGTAACAAACCTGAAATCGTGATCAACACTATTCTGTTGATGTTGGCCCAGTTATTCATATGAAGTGCACTGTGATACTTTCACATCTCCTTGTAATAATGAAGTTTGGTTTTGTGATTTTTGTGGAAACTTGGATTGGCCTTCATTAAATGTAAGAGATGGATCATTTGGGAGTCAAGTTGTCATAATCTATGATGCTTTCAGCTTCAACAAACATAGCTTTTGAGAATGGGAGCATAAACATCCCTGATATCAAAAATTTGTGTCTGATAAATATTTTATATAACTTGCCTTTTCATGTCAAATACTGAACATATGCTGAAGAATAAATTGAGGGAAATGAATAAAATCAATGTTGTCACAGCTGAAAATCAGTCCATTCATCTAGTAGATCAATTGATTTTTCACATTTCACAATTTCAACACGACAGGTAAGAATTCTGGACTAAAGTCTGACTGTTTGGTTGTCTGAAAATGTGAATGCCATTTATACTTTTCACAGATTTTGTGTTGGATTATTGAGAAGTGATTCACGCTACTGTTTGATTCAAGAAATATTTCCGCCAAACTGGTTTCAAATTTCACCATAACTTCAGCCCGATTTCTAAAAGAGATTATCTTCTGCTGCTTGTAAGCGACCTTTAGCATTGTGATGAAGAACTTAATGTCACTGCGCTCTCTAAGTTCAGGACCAAAGTCTCCACAATTCCTTTTCTCAGAAGTAAAAACCCCTGAACCAAATAGATGTACATAAAAGTCAACTACATGGATAGTGCCTTTCACTATCTGATTAAAAGCTATGGCACTGTCCACAAGCTAACACCATATAACCAACATCTATACGGTATCTCTAGCTGAGCTGTTCAGTCCAATGCATCCATGCCTTTTCATAACAGAGTAAAAGCGTGACACAGTTTACCACTGGATCACAAGGCTTGTCTTCTGGGATATGGTAGAAAAGATTTGTCCTAGAAATCATGACCCCTGCCGCCGCCTTCTATTCTCATGAATGATGAGGTATACAGTGTGTCTGTGGGTGCGTTTCAGCCTTTGCCATGCTGCACTGTGGTTTTCTTGCCAAGAGGCAAGTAACATCCAGTTACATACAAGTACAGTGAACTCAGGGATTAGTCAAAAACAACTAAACTGTGAAAGAAAATGACCAAATACGGCTAAGATATTTGCAGACTAAGATGGATTGCTCTACTTGTTTGATCACTGCAAAGAAAAGTGATTTTTTAAAATTTTACAGCAGGCAACAAAAATACAGGTAAATTTATGTATGTCACTCCTGAAGTCGACCCCGATGAAGTGGGTCAGCTCATTAACAACAGGTTAACCTTATCAATGAACCATTTCATTGATTATAAAACAAACATGTACGTTTCATGTGAACTGATTCCCTCATGAAAGGACACGGGGTAACAGTTCACCAAAAGGTCAGTGAAGGGAGTCATGGGACATGCCGCTGTGTGAAAGCAGAGGATCAGCAATGTGACACACATCGGGGATTCAGCCAGTATCTAAGTATAATTTCAATAGGCATATAGTTTATCTGAGGACGTATTGTGTACAAAGAAAGATGACTAGAAGACTATTTTCAAAAACTGTAAATCTTGCTTTTCAACTCATAAGAACAATAAAAAGTTGTGTAAAAGCAGGACTACAAAATGAAGGTCCTTCGGGTTAATGATTGAAATAATTGAATGTTAATACACATAGGAAGGACTCTATTCAGTGTTATATTTATATAGAAAATAGATTGCTAACTAAACAATGAAAAAATCTTGACTTCTGATAAACATTTTTGATTGGTTACAAGGTGTAGTACTGCATTTGCATATGTTGTCACATGATTTTTTCCTTTGAACATTACATATGCTGCTGTACAAATTTGAATTGCATTGAACAAATTTGAGCAGAATGGATGTAGGGAGGGATAAGTTTTAGTTTCAGTGGCATAAATTTGATACATACAAAAATAAGAAATGGAGGATTCAAAACTCCATGATTGGCCAAACACATCTCGGTGGGGATACCCTGTAAAAAGTTTGTTGAACCTTGTTCATATTTTTTTATAAAATTGACAAATATTTGAATACAATGCCAGTTTATGATGCCATAATTCAAATATTAGGCTTGTGGATGATCCTGTTTTGATTTTTTTCCAAGTGTATTAAACTTTAAGGCAAATGACAACCATGTTATCCAACGGCTCTCACAGCTCACAAATCAGTGCTGTCATACTAGCTGTGACAGACTCTTATCTCTGGAAGTACCATGGCCTGTTAGTTGCCGGGGTGAAATCTCAGCATATCTGTCACAACAGTACCTGAAACTTCACTCTGAAATATTTACAGTGAGATCTCACTCTTTCACCCCGATCTCCCTGTACAGAGGTCCACTTTCCAACAGTTAACAATGGGTAGTATGGGGGGGGGGGGGGGGGGGGGGGGGTTGTTACCATGTTTAAAGTAGCTATTTGCAAATCCGAAAAAACATGATAGGTGAAGGGAGTAGTGATGGATCACAGAACAAGGATGGGCCATGGCCATTGTGAAGGCAGGATTTGAGAATAATTGTCTAACAAAAATAATCAAACAGTGTACTTGCTTCATTGCCCTATATTGTCAATGCCATCCCCCCCCCCACACCCACCCCCATGATTCTATCAAATTGTGTGATATGGCTCAAGGTACGTATACATGATAGAATTAAAACTAGTTTATGATACGCTAAAAGTAGTGTAATCGTTTGAGCAGTGTGATATTACAGACTTACTGTATCAAACCTGTAATGACAAACTGCACAGATTACCCGGCTATTAAAGAAAGATCATGTGGTCAGTTTGGAGTGACCCATGGAGCTCCAGACATTTAGGACATCTGTCCAGTGAGTGATTCAAGGATGCATGCTTATATTCAGAAAGAGATGTTCAGAGTTATCATTGACCGTCATCTACAATCAGACAGAGTCCTTGGAGAACTCATAAAACAGAGTTGCGATCAAAACAAGTGCTGTGATGGCCATCGGAAAATGATAATGATTTGATTTATTCATCTGGAGTGACAATGCTCTTATTGTTATCGTACTTTCGTGAATTGATATTTGGGTTTATGCATCCCTGCTGACCAACCACAATAACAGTAACAGAAGGTTTTGCTGAATGTGTGTTGGAGGAATTGTACTGGTGTTGCAAATACAACGGTGGACAGTCTTGATACCTTTGGCATTATTAAAATTGAGTTGTCAGCAACAACTCCGAAAAACAACTTGTCAACTTTGTGTTTTGTGGCTTTTACAATATTGGCATGGTATTTGAGAATATGATCAGTTTGTTGTCATGTTAAATACCATAGTGAAAAAGGGACAATTTGCTGTTATTTTTGACGTATTTTTGTGCTATTCATAAAATAAAACTTCTTGTTCTTCTACTCAAAGCATTTCAAAAATACCCAGTATTCCACATGTCAACACAGCCTGTTCATGTCTAATGTCTAGTGTTATTGTGGGCTACTGAATTTTAGTCTGGACGATAATTCATTTGTCTACATTAACACTACATAAATTGTACACAGCACCTTATATTGGCAGGGCTGACACATTTTATAATGTGCCTTGTATTTTAAACATACATCAGGAAGAAGAAAATTCTCTGCAGTCCAGAACAAAAGCAACAAATATATTATCGACAGTTACAAGTATTGTCTCTACAATGTGCGAGCAGAAAATGTTAGTTGAACCTGACTGGCTATCCAAGGACATGAAAATACATCAACCAGACTCCTGGTGCCACTCAGGTTTGATTTCATCACTGGCATTTTCTTCTTGGACATTGAGGAGGCCATACCTGTCACTGCTTATGAATTATTTGTTAATTTTGTTCACTACTGCTGAGAATAGTCTTACTCCTGATGTACGTTGAAATACCAGACACATCATAACATGCACTAACCCTGCTGACACATATGCAGTGTTACTGTCCTCATGTCTTAGAAGAAAACGCCTGTGATATAAATCAAATCTGACTGGCTATCAAAGGACTTCAAAACACATTAGACACTCCTGGCGCCAGTGTAATGTTTTTGAATCGCAGTAACTGAAAGTGCTCTTGACAACGTGCAAGAAATATTACTCAAATATCACTCATATTTCTATTGACTTCCCACCCCAAGGGATTGGCTGTCTCCCGTTCCATCATTTCACACTGTTTTTACCAGTGACTTGCAAGGGAGCGTTCATAAATTTTGGTGAACTATTACATAATTTAACTAACATGAAAAAGAAACCTGCGGGAGCAAAAGCTCTGCTTTTTTGGTGGAAGAACACTTTTATTAATCCGTGTAATATTAATTTTTTTAACACAAGATCATATTAACAGTCAATTGAAATCACATTCTCTGATTGCACATTCATAAATTCATAAAAAAAATCACAAAAAGGATGAATTGAAGACCATTTTGGTAACATTCGAATCGTGGCAAAAAGGTGGAATTCACTTTTCAGAGAGACAGACTTGGTTCTGAAGGTAGTACGTCCCTTGAAAGTGAAAGACTTAAACTTTTGCTCAAACTTTCCTCAGGAAAGTTTCAAGGAAAGTTTCAACTTTTCTGTCAAAATCATGAATCAAGTAAAAACGGTTTGGTACCGCAGACAGAAATTTTCTTAAGATTTACTGATATTTAAAATTCAAAATGCCCACCATCTCTTGCATTAGTTAAAACATTCAATTTATCAAGTGCTCTTGGCAACATTATGCGTGGCAAATGAGGTACTTGCACCAAATACAGGGGATACATCTGATGATGCAACACGCACATGTTTTCTTCACTGACTACCCTTTATAGAAATGACCTACTTGGCAAACTTCAAAACTTGCATAAATTTGAAACAAAGATACTGATACCTCATTTACGGGACCACAATGTATAATTTGATTGAACAGATCCAAGCACCTTTGTTACACAATGTAAAATAGATTACTGATGCAAACATCAAAATGCCATTTGCAATGTATGATTAAATCTGTCAGCTATTTTGTCTGATGCAACCGAGCTCCACACCTTTATGGCTTTAAACTTTATTTCACCCCATGAACATAAACCTTAAGTGTCTGACAGGGGGGGACAGCGATGTGTGGCTTGTGGAATTTTTCCCATGATGCTTTGTGCTTGCCAGTTAGAGCTCTTTGCAATAACAGACCGATGGAATGTCAAAATCTTCAGACTGAGGTGAATGAAATACAAATCATGATCAAAATACCTGAACTCGGCATTTGTTTGAAAGAAAGCTCTTTTCTATGACATACTTTGGAAAGATTTTACGATATTTTAGTTAAAATCAATAGAAAGGAACAGGTTTCTTATATATAGCAAACAGTGGTACTTGAAATAAGATTTACAGTCTCGAACAGATTTTAAAAATAGGTGTTTTATTGCATGGGGTGTCACCAATTTGTCAGCATGGAGTAAAGTAGGTTCATAGGTCACCTACAGAAACAAGAGGTATGTTGATGCAATCAAAAAAACTTCTATAATCTAGGTTAGTTGGCCAAACACAAAACAAACCAGCTGACAAAACAAAGCAAGCAGCTTTGCTTGGATATTTCACTGCCATGGTGACCAAATATAGCACAATTATACATGACAAGACTGAGGAAAATATATGAATTACATTTTATTATACTTTGGTAAAAGCGATCTAAATGCAGTAAAAAGTATTTACATTGTCACTGGGAACAAACTGTCAGTAACAGTGACAATGGGTTTGGAATTGAACTTATATATATATATATATATATATATATATATATATATATTTTGAAACATGGCTAACATTGGACAAGGTAGGAACACTGACATGGCAGTGAAATTCCACTGTTATTTTCTTAGTTCGGTGCATTATCAAGTAGCAAATCTGTGATCAGGGCTTAAAATAGTCTGGTCATCAAACAGAATTTTGGCCTTCACTGAAAAAGAAAGTTGCACAAATTCTTCAGCTTGCACACTTGCAAATATACTACTATGAGTATGTAGGGATGGTTGGATAGATGTACATATCTGGAGAAAAAGGTAATTTGTAAACTGAAATTCAATATGCTCCATTATTACTTAGGTCGTACCATAGATTTTTGCAAATATTTCTTGTCTATAGCAAAGCATAGATAAATGAATTCCTCCCCATTAGAACTTGCTTGAAGCTTTTGTCAATTTTGTGAGAGGCTGTTCCAGAAAACAAATATCATGTTTACAAATACCTATTGCCTGCTATATTATCTCTTCTTACTCTGAATCAGGTTAACTCCCTAGTTCATATTTCACTTCAACCTCCCCCCCCCCCCCCCCTTAAACCTTGTTATGTTAACTACTGATGGTACCTTCACCATATTTTACCTTCCCATCTTAATGCTTCTATCAGTAGTAAACACCAGAACCATCAGTGTGGTTCATGAGTATATACTTCCATTAAACAAATAACTTTGTGTGTAACCTATAAAAAATCACTTGAATTCACTTAAAAATTTAAACTTTAAATAACGAAAAAAAAATGCAAATGAAAATGAAGAATCGAGTATTAATGATGATAAACTCTTGTTATTAATATTTATCAAATTTAAAAATTGTGTTGAATTGTCTGTGCACATTTATTCCAATGAAGTCTTCTCTTGCTTGTAGAGTTTGTTGAAAATGTTTAACGTTTCTGTGATTGCCCACCACAACTAGTGATATCATGTTGTAGCGATTTCATAACACAGGAACTCACTGGCTTGTAAACAAAACAGAATCTCTCGCACACATCAGGGCTGGCATCTCAGGTCATTGACATTGCCAAGCAATATTTGCACTGAATTTTCCTCCTGGTACCTGGATGTTCCTCCGAGTGCAAACACATCCACACTGACCTTGGAAAAGCATTACACTGCCTACCCTGGGAAAAATACGTCTTCTCTTTCCATTAGCGACTTAAAAGCCAATGCCGCGATAAAAGCTCAATAGTCCTGAAGTGAGTTTCACTGCTGGAATGTGAACTCTTCATTTGGAACTAATAATGATAATTAACAGTGTCTTGAATATTTCATGAAAATTTATTTCTATGAAAGATGTAGCAATTTCTGCCTGTTTTACAGGCATGGAAGAAGCTTATAATATATGTTCTCTCCTGGATTATTTACAGGTCAGCTTTAGGGGTTTTGGCCTTCAGCTTTTCTTAGTGCCTGATCTGTATGAAGGCATTTAGTGTCTAATATACAGCACTGTAAAAATGTTGTTTGTTCTCTCTTTCCTCAAACTGGAATCAAATTCATCGTTTGGGAGGTAACTGTAAATTGGTAAATCTCGGGGGGAGGGGGGGTGGGGTTGGTGGGTTAAACACTGTCATACATTTCATGCAACCAAAGTCCCCAGTCTTCTTTGAATTTCTCTTCCCATGTGTTTGAATCTGCTTGACAAGAATACCGACACAACCCTCCTGACATTGCCAACATGTTCCCATGACAACGACACTCCCTGCGAGGCACTTATTCCCCTATGCTTCAAGTTTCCTACATCAACTCACTGATAATCGTTATTTTGACCATAAAATTTGTGGCGGATTTTCTGTATTCTTAAGAGAACTGGCTCCCCTGCAGGTCCCCGGTGAATTCTGTCCTTTGCTCGTGCTGTTTGTTCTGATTACACAGTAGATAGAAAACATCAATAAAGCATATGTTATGCATGTTTTGGGCAAGTTCATTGCTCTATCTCATAATCTGAACATCTGTTCTTGTTGGGGGAACAACCATTACTACTCGGGGAGGGTGACAGAAAGTGTTAATTCTTTTGCTGCTTTGCTGCTTTTGCAAGCACAACAATATTTCCCGATGCCAAAATCATCTTTCAAATATAAGATTACATTGATAATTTTGCATGTTATAAGTCAAGCCTGACAAGCCCCCCCTCCACCTCCCCCCATCTAATGGTTCATCTCTGTATCATGATATGACAAGACCTTGAAATGCAGTATCTGTTAGAAGTTCAATGCACTGGTAAACATTTTATTACAACACTCCTGAGGAATGACAAGCCGATTGTTGTGGATGTAGACATGACATCTAAGATAAATTGAACACGATGCACTTCTCATGGATTGATGAAGCTAGTGATCAATATTTGTACATGGATAATGACACTAAAACGCAGTAATATCACTTGAATTTGACACAGCAAGATACGTTTGTGACAGAATCTTAAAAGATCAAAATTTTTAACTTGGTGCAATAAGTAGCATCTTTTCTATGAAAGATCCGACTATTCGTGGGCAGCTCTTCAAATAATTTTTATACGGTTGACAAATACCACTGTCCTGATATTTTGGGGTTTATTTATAGGGATGCAATTTGTCTTTAAAAAATAATGTTGTTTTAAATACACGACTGCAAAAAAATAAAGCAAAACAAAACGCAACAGAGTCAAAAATAACTTACTTCTATATTTCGAAATAGAAGCCAAGTCCTTCAAAACTACTGCACACTGATTTAAAATAAAAGAAAAGAAAATACAAATTGTACATCACAAACATGGCAGAGGACATCAATTCCTGTAAAACATACTATTATTCCTAACAGATCTTACTTATACAATTTACCTTTCCATTCCAAAGATAACCTGGTTTATTCTCACTAATCTGTAAGTATCAGCGTTGTTTTCTATTCAGAGAGATTTGTCCTTACACAACTGTCATTGCCTCCAAGGAAAAGCACAGCTTGTGTATAAATATGTATTTTGAGTGAATCGGTAATCTTCAACGTAAACAGGTTCATGGCACTGGTCAAGTATCGTATTACAGTCTTCCTGTGGTGTGGCATGACATGCCTACTATTGTTTGTGAAATGATATCAGGGTTGAGGAAATAGAATACATTTCACTTTTAAGTCATGAAAATTTTATAATGAAGATGTCATGTTGAGTGCTAGTGTTGCCAGCACACAATGGCTTTGTCAAAGTTTATGTAACGATCATGGTCGGTAAAGTATGATATTAACGTCAAGGCGGGAACTTAAAGACGAATCAGTAAAATTCTGAAGGCAGCAAAAGACTTGTTCTGTGAGAATATTAATCCATTTCATTTCTGAGTGAAATCTGTGTAGATTTCTCTGCATCCTTTTGCAATGCACTACAACATTTCCTAGCATACGGATTGTACTGCACTTTTAACCCTTTCACCGCCATGGTTTGTCCCAACTCCATTGTTTCTATGGTAAAGTTGGACCTGTATACAGGGAACTGGGGGTGAAAGGTTTAAAAACAAAGGGAGGGGGTGTGTGTACTGTAACTTGTTAATGAAAGGGTTCATTTAAAGACAATTATTTATAGATTATGATATTTGCACTGATAATGAAGTCTGCAAGAAACAATGTGAGATCATGGCTGCACTCAAGGTAAGTCTCTGTGGTGAACATGCATGAACACACAGCGGAATGGCAGATGTTCCCTTTGGAGAAAACTAATAATGACAAGATGCCTTCACAGAAAAGCGTGTTTTCAGTGGTCAGATGTCATTGGTAAGTTTTGTCAATGGCAGGGAAACTGAACACAACTTTTTTTCACAGCTTTTACATATAAACTTTATAAAGCTTTTCATATTATTGGTAAAACAATACTAATATGAACTGATGCAACTCCAAGTACCTTGAAAGTGGTTTTGGCTGTCATTGGAGGGGAATTGGTACAGCACAATGGAGCCGACAAAGTGTTTTTGGCAAAGTTTATAGAACACAGATAACAGTATTTGGAACCACAGTGACACTATGATTGTCCTGTACAGAGCAGAAACCTTGCAGAGTGACTCAAATATGCAGGAACATTGCTAGCATTATACCCTCAAAGAGACTATACCGTTAGCTTCAATTCAAGATAATACTTTCACTTGTATTTTCTATAGAACAAGTGCATCTTTTTTAATCTGCTCCCTTTGAGATGTTGACACACAAACCTTTATTCTTGATAGAAAAATGATTTCTGGTCTGGCCCAAATTCAGTTGTCAATAATGTTATCTGACATTATAAATTATACTGGCTGTGTTGACTAACAGAACACAAAGCATTTCTACATGCTTAAAGGAATAGGACGAAAAACTGAATTTTACAAAAAGAATGGAAACACATCCACAGTTACAAAGCTTTGATGAAAGTCCAATACTGGTATGTCCTATATATCCAACTCATCACGATATCAACTGTGTAAATATTATGTCCTATAAGATAGAAATTCACCTCTGTACAGGGAGAAACAGAGGCAAAGGGGTGATTTCATGATAAAAATTGATGTCAATCAATCAATCAATCAACCTTTATTATCCTAATTTGGGCAATTAGCATTGCAGCAGTGACAAACAGACATACATCAATTCAAATTGACAAGCAATATGGGTTTATTAGTGCCAAGAAAAACCACAAAAACAAATCCATGATAATTCAGATCATGATTACAGTATGATTGACATCATCTGACAAGCTACTTGACTTGGATACAAAACTCCACTGCAGTTTCCACCATCTATCAAGTCTGTCAACATTTCACATTTTTTTATCTTCTTTGGAGTGAAATTAGACGATAAGATTGTTATACCGTATTTGTTAAGAATTCCAGAAGTGCGTCAAAGGGACGCACATACACATGTCCAGTGTTTTGCCCAGAGTGCGTTCTTGCGTCTTTTGACGCAAAATTAGCAACAATGTCCCGCAAAAATACCGGACATGGGTCACAGGGACGCACTAAAATCAGGGCTAGAATTGTAAGTCCAGCGTCCACAGAGAGACTACTTTTTTAGCTACCAAATTACATACTTGATAGCCCGTACAGTTATTGCTTCTCTATTGAGACAATGAAACATTTAAAATTTAGTCTATTTTTTTCGTCACAATGTAAACACTATTGGAAAATCAGTTACTCTGTTACAGTTTACGATTCAGGGTATGAGCAAGGCGATGTGCGTCCACTGAGCCCTGCAGCCTTGGGGACAGACTCAAATACCAGGCCACGTACGATCCCGATAACCAGGCAATGATTTCGGAAGTGGAAGGCTTGTAAAAAGAACAACAAACTTTTCACAAAGCAAATTTTATTGACCACCAACTTTGAATGAAACTTTTACTTGTAAATACATGTATATGCTAGTACAGTGAAGTACGGAGAATCAAATTTTCAGTCACTAGCCCGGGCACATGGCATCAAACGGCATTGACTGTACGTGTATTTTGGTGTACTGGAAGCTCATGACTTCACCTAAAAATATCATCAACCCTACAATTTTGTTGAAACACTATATCCCTGACTTTCAAAGTAGTAATTTGCCTTAAATTTCCCCAGAAGGAATCCCATACAACTCTCCGATCGTCTGCAGGCCAGAGAGATCGAGGTCACCATGCTGAATTCCTTATATAGTCAAGACCCCCTAGCTCAATTGTAGCTGATCTTAACAAGAACCACCTAGCTTGTCAAAACAGCTTTATGGCAATGTGCTATTGCTGTCATGAGGATCAAGGAGTTCTCTCAGATATTTTTGTTTTCAAAACTTTATTTTTTGCAATTTTCAGGGAAAATTGTCAGTCATTGGAGCAATTATAAAAAAGAAGAGAACTTTATAGCAGTAATGATAAAAACCCAGGTTACAATGTACATCAAACTATTGTCTTCAACCACTTCTAGTTCTGGAGTCATAAGCTTAATGAAACATCTTCTTTATTTCTGTTAAACACATGTAATGCAGTCACTGGCAAGAATCACCATAAAAGAAAAATGCGCATGAAATTGATTTTATCATGATGATGTCTTTTTTTACAATTCGAAACTGTAAATACAACCAGTTAAAATGACTTTGCCACAAACCATTATAGGAGACGTCCAGCAATATTAATTTTAAAATGAATGTATACCTTTCTGCGTTGGTGACTTTACTTTGCTTTGCGTTCTTCGCTCACACATTGACCCCTATTGTAACTCAGTGTCCCCCTATTTTGACAATCATGGGACACTGTGTCCCACCTTTACAATTCCTGGGCAAAACACTGGGTACATGTCCATACTATCCATAGTGATATATTAGGACCTACCAACTTTGCAACAGAAGTTTTTTCTTATCATCGTAATCCAATGTTTCAATTTGTGGGACTGGTCAGGTGTATTTGCATATTAATCATAGAAAAATGATAAATATGAAATATGACTACCCTGGAAAACAAATTTACCGAATGATTTACAATACCGATAGCTAGAGATTAGAAAATTTGACTCGACCATACTTGCAAAATCTGTTTGTATGAATTAGTCTGCAGTGAAAACCATGCAGTTTTTCTTTTTTTTTTTAATCTCACAAGAGAGACAAAAGAAAGATAGTTCAGTTTGCACTGTGCAAAGATAAAATTCTGAAAAAGTTGACTGACAAACCTTGAAGTAACTGTTTGTATGAATTAGTCTGCAGTGAAAACCATGCAGTTTTTCTTTTTTTTTTTAATCTCACAAGAGAGACAAAAGAAAGATAGTTCAGTTTGCACTGTGCAAAGATAAAATTCTGAAAAAGTTGACTGACAAACCTTGAAGTAATGCATAACACTTTCTCTCGGATTGTGTTTCTGAAAGCATTGTTCTCAGTGCCCTGAGAACCGTTTTGGGGTTGAATTACATGATACTACGATCACAATGTGGTCAACACTTTTAGGAACAATGTTACTGGGATGGGGTTACCAAGTGGAATCAGTAATTACTGGCAGCAAGCATCTTCAGTTGCAGTAGTTTGTGACAAAATGCTACACAAGGCTGAAATAACATAAGGCGTTGTATTCGGGTACTTGATAGAGAGTGTGTTTAGAACAATAATATTTACAACTTCAAAGTAACCATATCAATGTACGAAGTGAACTACTTTGTGTGGAGTGGATGTTCTATGATTGACATGTTTTTTAACTTTGTGGTTTGATAAGACTAATAGAGATAGACATGGAGATTGATTGATCACTATGACACAAACGTGCACTGATATACATATTTAAGTTAGTGCATGAATGCAGATGTACATGGATGTGTCAGTATGTGTGTCAGTATTTATGCATGCATATGTGTTTCACGGTATGCATGTAAGTACACATGTACTGCACTCACTGTGTGCATGTCTGTCTGTATGTATTCAGGTACATATTAATGTATAATGTAACAAAGTTTATTTCAATGAATGGATGACAGTGTGACCAAAGTTGCCTTTGTTAGTGTGATACAGTATACGTATGGTTGAATACCATTATGTATAAAAAGAATATCTTTGTCTATGTAATGCATGCAACTGTCGCTGAATTGTATATACTTTACACTGTTGATATTATTTTGTTGTACTTTTATTTTGTTGTATTTGTCAAGAATTTTGTTAGGTGATCTCTTTCGTATGTTTCGTGGGATACTACGCACCTTCAAAATGAAAACTCTAAACATTTGCCAAAACTTTCCTCACGAAAAACATTACTGTAAATCATTCTTGTTCATAATCATCAATGAAAATCTAGAGTCACCTTGCAAATTTGGTACTAAAAAGTTACAGATATTTGAAATTCAAAATGGCTGCCTTTCCTTGCATTAGCTTTGTGAAGAATAATTTTATGATTTTCATAGAGACAAGACGATGAAAACTTCAATTTAATCCACAGGCTTCCAAGACAAGTGCTCAAAGTAGCTGAAAAGCAAAGTATTGTGAAAAATTTGGGTTTGAGAATCTATAAATGAGGCACATTCTACCTTACAGATAAAGCTAATGGTCATGCAGACTGATCTGGTCGTCTGGCCATTCTTGATCATACATATTTGCAAAAAACATACGGTAATAAACTAAAATAAATCTGAAATACACGATAATCAATTAGAAATCTGATCTGGAACCTTGGATGAGAACATGAAACCTTGGATGAGAGTGTTTGCAGTGTGTTAGCTCTGACATTATTTTGGATGAGGTTTAAAATGTTGCTTATTTTGAATAATTGCAGTCGGATGATTGCCTAAATCAGTACTCCTTTGTAAACAGGAAACATGGTTTATCTATCAAGATTTACCTGACTATTTATGGATTTGTAGGGGATACATGTATTACTTTGATAATTAATAATACGGAAATGGCAAAGTCTCAAGCAGTTTGAGAAGAGCTGGCGAATGAAAACAGAAGCAGAGGTCAATGACCACAGACAAGACTGTAGAGGAATGGGAGTCTTTGAAAAACTTGGGAGCCCGATCAGAAAAATCAGGGATGAAAAACCTAAACAACAAATTGTATATACACTCAAGTTTTCCAACTCAGCAAGATGGCATGCATCCTTGCCATTAGCGACTAACAGTCTGTGCACGTTCCGCATGACTTCAGTAGAAGGTAATTTTATTTAATCTGACTTTGAACAGCTGCTCTGCAGAAGTATCCCTCCATTTGTCAGAAATGGCGTCCTTAGTTTCATCTCAGATGCCTAAGGACTACTGCAACCTCATTTGTGAGTACATGATAAAGTGGTCATTGATTTGATAAATTGTCCTTTTTTCCATTTCTTCGAGCAGTTATTACCACTGTGTTGGGCCACACTTAAGAGAAATATTACACATGAAGATCAACACATGTTATGCTGATGAGACTAGAGGTCGTGACCCTGGAATAAGATTGGCATTAGTATCCTGACTTTCCATAAATTATTCAGACTGTATACAATGCCACACCTGGCAGGGCATCTAGCCTCAAGCTCAAACGGTTTGTGAGTTGTTCAGTTGCATATTGGGTCATAGCATATTACAGAACTGTGACAGCACACAGATGTCGCCATGGTGACATCAGTTGCTAGGCAACAATTGTATGCATGTTAACGACTTGAGATGCCACTTGAAGCAAAGGTGGTTCTGATAAACAAGCCCATTAGAAAGTGATAGAGAACATGCTGACGCAGGAAATTGACTGACAAACAAGGGGAAACACACTCTTTGTGGCGATATTTCTGTTTTCACGATGAATATCATGATGAAATCATTTAAGTTAATTTATTCATGACCTCCAACAATCGAAATCAATGGAAATATAAAATAGAGTGAATTAACCCTTTGAGCGCCAAAGTAATTTTTGTTGCATTTATAAAATATAACCCTAACAATTTTTTTCAGGTCCAAACATTTTGTTCTGATTTTTCCAAAAAATTTTGACCAAAAACTGGAGTTTATGATATGTACTGTCCAACTGTTCCAAAATTTTCAAAAGAATTACAAAAAATTCATAAAATTGGTAAAATGTGTCACTATAATTTTGGTGGGAAAAATTACAGCACTCAAAGGGTTAAAAGCTTCACACTGACATCTCCATTTGTATGAAGTCATTGGCTTATTAGCATACATCTTGACTGTGTAGATTATGCTGTTAGTTTCTGGTGCAGATGGACTGCTGGGCTGGAGATATCTGCAACGTTTACCCTTATCCTGCCAAGTTCATTCTTCACTGTCAGGTCAAGTTCGTTAAAACCAGTGACGCATGACAGGTCTAATATGTTGCATTTTAACAAAAAATTGAATATTTGAAGCCCCTGGAAACATACATACCAGTACTGTCATCATGACTTTTACAGCCTAAAGCTGCTATAACATACCAAGTCCAGTGTCAGGTGAAAATACATATGATTTTGGCTAAATACCGCTTTTTACTGACTTGGCAGATGGGGAACTGATATGCCTTGCAGGATAAGTGTTAATGTTTCTATATGTGGCACAGTGACATTTTATTTACAACAAATTTATTGAAAAAAGTCCTCAAATAGTGCTTTGTCTTTCTTGACAAGATAAATGTCACAGAGACATAAACAGGTCGCTCAAACAGATGGCACTCGCACACTGTCACTACTATTGTAGACGTTGCCATTGTATGCAAATTGGATGTTTAAGCTCATTCCAACTGCCTTCAAAACTAATCAATGAAATGAGAAAGCATGTGTAGGGTTTCACTGAAGGGTATTAAACACCACCAGCTGGGGATAAATGTGTCAATTTCCATTCATTAACCCATGCAGGCAGTGTGACCTCTAACATAGCAAATAAATAAATAATGCAATTAACCTACATTTTCAATGCCACAGAGCCAATCACTCTCTGCAAGTGAAATCTCCTCCTTAAGGTAGAACGCGCCTCAGAGACAGATAATCAGACTCTCAAATTTCTGCAATTCTTTTCTGATCCAACACATGTGGGGGGGCTCATTTTAAAGCTCTTAAAGCCCCCTGCTCAATTATCAGATTTATCTAATATAAATATTATTTACTTGATGAAATATTCCATGGAAAACAAAAGAATGATAAACTGTTAATGGGCTGTTGACGCATTCGCTAATGCCAGAACCTGGGATTGAGAAGGGCACCTTTTAAGAAAGGAACACTTTCACCGCGGGGAGGGCGCATTCTGCGCCAACGGCCAGACTGCGGGAGGCGCGTAAACGCGCCAAGAACGTACGCGTTTATATGCGTTCGATATACGTTGGCTTTGTTTGATCTACATCATGTTTGTTGACTATGTCCTCAAGCCTAGCGTAGTAAACGAGGTAGAGGTCAAACCTAAATGAGCATGCGCGCAAAATTTGTAAACAAATACCGCCATATTCGGTCATTTCTCGGCCGTGATTTGTAAGGATTGTGTGATCGGTTGTTGTTTTTCTCTCAGAGGGTATTTAAAAATGGTGATGCGGGCACAGTTTAACACCGACAAAGCCCTAGAGCCTGTTTTTCTAGACACTAATAGCGGAATTGTCACTGGTCTTGAAACTGAACTCGACGAGATGGCGGAAGTCAAATTTCAAATTACAACTCTAATACAGAACTTGAATATGTTCCCAAACCAGTTGAGCAAACACATAGATCGCAAACAAGACACTGACAGGAAGGTAGGCAATCTGAGCATGCGACAAAGTGCGACAAAGGACTGGTGACTGACATCACAAACGTTGATGGGGTATCCTGTGGATGTTGTACGACATCAATCTATCAATGACAATTACACATCGGACTGGCTACCAGTATACCCCGGTATAAGCTTAAATAGAACATAGCTCTCTTTTGAATGTCAGATGATACCTGTGTTCGAAGATGAACTTGTAATAAATATGCATATTAATCTCATATACGTGGAATATGTTTCAGCGTATGTGTTCCTCCTACTGAATTTGAGTTGATAAAACGTAAGTGGTAATTTTTAAAGTGTTACGCTGAGAAAAATACATTTATATATTGAAATAACAAAAAATGCAACATTTTTTGATTTTTTTGTAAAATCCAATATGGCCGCCATGATCACGTGATCTTCAAGGCGTGTCACATGACCTTTTGTGCATTTTTATGATGCTCTGTCATATTGCAATACTCACTGAAAAAATTGTCCCGAATACTCAAATAATTACAAAGATATAGCACATGCATGTAAATCAATATTTATAAGGCCATATACCCATAGAAAACTACGCACAGGAATGTACGTATAAAAATTAATTACGCAGTGAAAGTGTTAATTAAGAAAGGAAAACTTTCACATTCTTAGTTTTTCGAAAATCTGAAATTTAATATTCCCCCCAGCAGGGTTAATACAGGGATGACAGCCATTTTGAATTTCAAATATTGCAAAATTTTGGGAAATTTGTTTCCCTACTTCCAAACTTTGCATTGTGACCCTCGATATTTATTGTTGATTTGGTCAGAGAATATGGTTGAAAGCTTCATCAAGGAAAGTTTGAGCAAAAGTTGTAAGTCTTTCAGTTTTGAAGACCATACTACCTTTAAAGAGGCAGAGTCAAAATGAGATATACAGAAGGCAAATTATTTGAACCGATTTAAAATTCAACGCAAAACAGCGGTTTGTGAGGTGTGAATTGGATAGATAACACAGAACTCTGTGTACCATGTTAAGATATTTGTCCCCTTGAAGTCGTTTCTCCATTAAATTGTCAATCATGAAAGTTTTAATAATTGAGAAGGCAGGTCTGTTTGCATCTTTTGCTTGCACAGACCACAGCATGAAGTCTTGCGATCACATTTTTTGAAAACAAGAATATTCATCTCTTTGACTGTGATGAAAAACGGTTATCTATGTTGCAAGACTTCTTCAAATCACTTGTGTCAACTTTGAGTTCATGTCCTGACAGACATTTGAAACAATTTTGAAATTCATTCTTAAATATTGGAAATCTTCTTCGCCATACATGCATGCTAGCTGAAAAAGCATTTCAAACACTTTCGATATGCCACCATGTTTCACTTTTATCGGGATAAAAACACCGTACCCTCAACCTTAGTTCCATAATTGACCGGATATGAGACTACTAGAACACTTTCTGAAGTCCACTAGGCTGAAGTTCAGTTTTGATGAAAACAATTTGATAACAATGATGAAAATATTTTGTTTTGTTATAAAAACAATTTGCTAGGTGTACATAGTGTACTTTATTCCACGTTTTATCAGAAATGATTGTTATGTGAGCACGGGGGTGATCCACATGGGTCGGTTGGTACATCTCCAAATGAATGTCAGTCACACAGAACTCACGGTACATCAGATACTGGAACCAGAGTAATCAATTTCAAAAGTACACTTCATCTTATCGATCGATTGCTGACATTGTTATGAAAAAACAGCAGAGCTGTGACAGGTATATGAATCATTTCATGTTTTATTGCAGATATATTGTACGATATTTTTTGCTGAGTAAAAGCAGTGTTGAAATGTTAGGAGGTAGGCACATGACAAAGACAAAATTGCTGGCTTTTTTTTTGGGGGGGGAGAGGGGGAAGAAGGGGAGGGCAATTTCATATTATGAAATTGAAATACCCATAGATGTAAATCAAATCATGCATTCAGAGGCAGAATATGTCATAGTGTTAAAAATAATTTTGTGTTGTCATTCAGAAGCTCTTAGTTCATACACAATATTTTGGATAATGTCAGAAATTATGGCATGCATTCTGTAGCTGTTTTGTCCTGTAAGCAGAGCTCAGGGAACGTCTTGTCTGTCTGTGTGTTTCAGGATGCCAGAACGATGCAAAATAGACATTGTGTCCAAAGAGAGCAAGCTTGGTCCCAGGGGCAGATCACACTGTATGCATGATTTGGGATCAAGTGAATCCTGAGTGTGTAACTGAAGGAATATGACGGCTGTAATGTGCATTGATAAAAGAAATGCTGAAATTCTGAGAGCTCAGGTTGCTTGCCTTCCTCAGAAGCAATTCCAGTTTACAGTGCTGGAATGTGTTCACTGCGAAATGGTAGTCTAGTTTGTGAATTTAGAGCAGAAATATTTTGCAATCCAGCTTTGGTGATTAGAGCTCTTATGATGATATCAAAGCTTCATTGAAAATACACAGCCACCTCAACAAAGGAGTTTTTGTTGAGGTCCCCATGATAATAAATGTTAATGAAGGCTCCTTGGCACTAAGAAGGATGTATTTCTTGACCCAATACATCTACTTTGCCATGTGTCTGCCTATTGAATTTGTGCTTAAGAAATCTTTATTTCTGATGAACTTTTCTGGAGAAATATTTGCTTTCTTCATTTAATAAGATTTCGTCCTTTTTAACTAGGATTCTCCTTGATATAAAGTCTACAACAGGTGAGGGGAGGGGCCCGGAGTATCACAAAAATGTTACTGAAGATCCAGTCATCTACATCTGTCCAAAAAATTGAAGCGAAAAACCCAAAGACCACACAAAAATCTACACTGTGAATCCATTTCTATTTGATTTATGGTTTACCTATGGAATAGATTCTGTGAACTGTACAACACGACACACATCAACAATGAAGATGTGTACCGTTGATGGATGTCAGCACAAATGAACTTTTGAACCTGCCATAAAATCAAAACAATTTATTTATTCAATTTTTTTATTGAAGATTTTGTAGGTCAGTGTTAGTGCATCTTTCAGTCGCACAGCAACATCAGGAGACCTGCTTATTTCAATCTGCTCAATGTTATCTAAACCATAAATTTTTTCACAGTCAACACAAAGGCAAGCGCAATACAGGTTTATTGTGATGGACAGTTTTGTTTTGCCTGGAGCAAGATAGACAAAGTCATAACATTCGGCGGTTCGTGTTCGGTAAAGTCATGTTGAAGAGGGTCAGTGATGCTAGCTTGTAGGTCTTCAGATTTGGAAACATGTCGCAGGGGGTTTTCTTCATGCTTTGGTGAATATTATTGTGTGAATTTACAGATCGTCAGTTGTGTAGCTGAATGTGATTACAGCTTGGATGAACCCACTCTTCCTACAGGGGTGTTACCTTGATTTCATCTTTGCTTCGTTGGGGTGTATGGATTCTTGGCAATGCTTAAATTATCAAATTTTACCATTTTTGACAAAAATTGGTAATTATTCATAGACCAAAGGGGGTTTGGGCATGATTTAAAGATCTTATTTGCAATTAGAAAGCAGACAGAGAATTCCTATACATACAAACAGGTAGGTAATTGGTGACAGCATTGCAAACTACACCTACTGTGGCCTCATTCTCGTTAGAAGTTGAAGAGAAAATCAGATCTTCACAACATCTCATTTTTGTGAGAATTACCACTGTAGTATTTGTCGCCACAGGCTTAAGATCTTGAATGGCCACTATATTTCATGTGAAATTGCCTCGAATGCAGCAATTTTTAGATTTTGCTATTCAGGCGTAAAAATATTCATGATGAAGCAGAAATAGATTAAGGATACGGACGTATAAAACACTCGCATATTCTATCCTTGCCGCAGAATTGCACTGAGACATGCTATTAAATCAATTTCTGCAATTGTCATTTTCATAAAATTTGACAAGTAATTCAGTTAGGAGAAAGTACATTATATAAATGATCTAATAAAATAAGTTTATCATCAGTTTGTAGTTTTGAGAGCCATTTTCATCAGAAAAAAGGGCAAGTCTGCACTTTTTTCCAATTCACCAGATTTATGGGCTTATATTATAGTAACTAGCTCTGCGGCTGATGTCCATGAATGCAGATTTCGACAAAACTGTCAAAGGGTAATTCAGAAATGTACAATGAAAGAGAAATGGCATTTTTTCCATACATGGTTGGAATGGGAGGACTTTAATCTGCCCTGATGCATCATCCGGCTAAATGCTAAAGACTTTTACTCAGTGCTGGGCTTAATTTTCCAGTTGAATGAAATGCAGTGATGAAGTGTGCTTTGTACCAGTAAATCTCCTTTATCTCATGGGTTTACAGCGCCTAACAACTGCCAGGTGAAATTTATTTACCAGTGAGTGCACTACTTGATATCCTGGCAGTTCAAACCATTTCTTGCAAGAAGTTCATCCACAGCCACTTAGTGATGAATCTGAGTACGGATGTTGTGTTTATTACGGCAAAAATGCCTTGAATTGAAAACAGCTTTTCAATGACAATCTCACAATTTTGTTCCACAGATAAAAAAACAATGAGCAATTTTACTGTTGACAAATGAATTTAATGAATTTTAGTCTAGATGTCTAGACAGAATTTAAACACAGGAATTAAGAGTAATGTATCAGTATGGCTCTGAGTTATAAGTAAGTCACGGTTTAGGATCAATATCACGGGTCCTTCAGTGACGCCATCCATCACTCTCTGAGGGGGGAACATTGCATTGTGGGCAATATCTTACACTTTCGTGATAAATAAGCTTTAATTTTTTTTCTGGAAAATTTCACTGTGTAGGAAATATGTGAATTATGACTACAAAATTTAGAGTCCCAGACTCTGACTGGTTGACGGTGTTTTGGAGTTTGTAGAAGTCAAAATGAACTGGACAGACACTTCATCAAAAGTAAACACTGATGAACACACAATGTAGAAGTAAATACTCTTGTTCAATTCAGCATGGCCTGCAACGTGACAATTACACAACTTCTTACAAGTCTATTTGGACAGAAAAGCATGTCATCACGATGAACCAGATTCTGTTATAGGGCATCAGACATACAGCCTACAGAAATATTTACCATGCAGGAAATATTAGAGTTAGAATGACAGACAAGATATGAAAACAAAAGAGACAACTGACAAGAGTTTTTGAACTTGCAGAGCTCCAAATGAACTCGATAGATTTGACACCACAAAGAAGTAAATATTGATGAACACAGAACATTGAGATATAGAAACGCCTCTATCAACGTTGTTTGTAACGTGAGGATTACGCAACCACATATTATCAGATTTCTTTTGACAGTATAGAATGGCATCGTATAACAGCGATTGAGATTCCAATATTTGACATCAGATAAAGGGCAAACAGAAAACACTTTGAATTACCCTGGGTGTTTTAAGGAATTCCACTATGACCTACAACGCTCTGTGACCACTGATAATGACATTTACAACAACGGAAGCTTTCTAACCACAGAAAAACTAATCTCAGCATAGTCTTCTGAGAAGCAAATACACTTCTACAATAGACAAAGTCAAGTTCTACAAAAATTATCATGTAACATTTACTCTGACTGTAATTTTTTCAGCCGCTTTGAGATTCTTAAATACCAACTTCCAACTTTCACAAGCGAAGCTAATTATAATATACTAATGATGCATCATGTCTAAGAAGCTATGAAATATCGTTCTGAGCCTAAGTACAAACAAATATAGAGTGACAAGATTCACTATAGTAACTTTAAATGTGTTTTGAGTCAAACCATATCCTTGAATAATTCATGTGTTTTGGTGTGTTTAAAGGTGAAAGCAATTGCCGTAGCAAGATTGATGGCTCAGATGTACACTTAACCTTTCTACAAATTGCAAAACATGACATTTCTTACGTGAAAGTAACGTCATCTACTCTCCGTTTTAGAGTTCAGTCACACCACTGCTAACTTCGACATGTTAGGGGAAATAGAAATTGTCCATTGTAGCATGAAAATTTTGGAACATTGAGCCATTAAAATTTACACTTTGATAATCAAATAAACAAGATCTTTTATTGAATTAGTAGGCAAAGGGCTAAATCAAGGACCTCTCCACAGTGTAATCACATACGAGCTCTATATTTTGTTAATGACAATATGCTAGAGCAAGGGTTGTTTGTCTGTCATCAGCACGATGCAAATTAATAGACTGAATAAACAAGAAAAGGAAGGGTATGTATATTGACTGCTTCCATGTTCATTAAATTGTTTCTATTAGATAATAAAAATAATGGTCGGTTTTGAAATCTGTCACTTGTTTGTCTGCTCATAAATATGTATGCTGCTTCTAGGCATTGTATGTAAATTGTCATCAAACCCCAGGTGAGAACAGCGCCCTCACTCAACACTCAAGGCGATTTCCTACAAGAGGACGGGTCACGTTTATCAAGTATGCCAAGGTTGTTCCACTTCACAAATCACAAAACTTTACAGACAGGTGAAGTGTTTTTCCCTCCTTTCATTTTGACGTAAATCTGTCCCATTAAAGACAACTTAGTTCTGCAGCGAACATATTAAAACCAGATAGAACCACCTACATAAAGACAGTCTGAATTCAACCACAATGCATTCACAACAGTGGAATGAGATTCGAAGGGGAGAAAGCTCAATATTTACATAGTGCTTATCTGATTATTTGAAGACTATTCACAATGAACAGTGTAGTGCCAGATTCTCAGCTCAAACAGTAAACCCCCTGAGAATTTGTCGACATTCCTGCTGAGGATCTGTCAAAATCTTTTGATATCAATATAAGTGAAGGGATCAGCACTGTCCATGGAAACCTGAATGGGGAAAGACTGCATGTAGCCATAAAATCCTTACTCTGGCCTGTGGTTTTTTTACTTTGCTCAAACTTGCACTTGGACTTCATAAAGTTGTGTACTTATGATGGATTAGACACCCACAATGATAAAATGCTTTCTCCCGTAAAAAGCAACTTTGTTGCCAAATCTGGGTCTCTATATCCATTTTCTTTGGACAAGCTGGTCGCCAACATGGTACAGAATGTTTCTTCTTGATTTTGCATGCAGAATACTGGTGAAGTGTCGATTTACTGTCAGACTGCTTGCTGCCCTCTACTGGCAGGTAATGCAAATCCTTGTTCACTCTCACAAAAGAGAAGCTACTCATAAAACGAATACGAGGGTTTAGTTTTCAGTTTGGGCTTTCATAATGGGGGAAAACAGAAAGTTGGGCTAAAAGGACAAATAAAGCACTCATGTTACCCCTAACCACCATGGTTGGGCCTAACCTAATTGTTCTCAACGGTCAAGACTAGACTACTTAACAATAACTGGTGTGGGCACGGAGAGACGAGTAATCACATTATTCCTTAGATGAATACCGCTGCAAACAAAACCAAAAAATTACGCAAAATCTACTCACATCATCCTCGTCTTCTTTCTTAGACTTCTTGCTCGGTTTCAGCGGCTTGTCATCAGACGACACAGAAGACTCAGAGTCTGAAGACTCACTAGAGATATACTCCTTGCTCTTGTAGTTCGTACCGCTTCCAGCTTTGGATGGCGATTTCTGCATCTTCTTGTCTGCTGCTTTCGGTCTGATCAGATACAAAGAATGAAGGTTCACCATTTCTGAATCTAATACTTTCACAAGAGCAGTACTTCACACGGCAACAACATATACAATCTGCATAGGAGACCCAACAACTTCTTTGAATGTCATCTAAAAATTCCTTCTCCCCGAAATTTTGTCTCACTCCAAGTCTTTGAATGTAACAATATTTATCAAGGTTTCGCTTTGACGGTGAAATACAGTCTGACATTTGCAAGGTGTCTATCCACTTTGATGTTTACTGTAAATTCTATCCCATAAATAGATGTCAAAATTACCTTTTTTGTTTCTTTGGAGTGGTTTCAGCATCACTGTCATCACCTTCTTGGGGTCTTGCTTTGTACGCTTGCATTTTTATATCATACTCTGCCTTAAGCTCCTTGGCCCGTGCAACAAAACCCTGGAAATTGTACAATAATTATACAGATTGGGAATTATGGATGATTCTCTCAAACAAGACTTGTATGAATCTGCAGGGTTTGCTCTGGCTACTCAAGCTGATTAGCCTTTCTGGCTAATAAAGTGTGAACACAAGTAGCCAGATTTTTGTGAGGGACGGGGTCAAGGGTCACATATATTAGAGGGTCAAAGGTCATACAATTAAACACATAGACAAAACATTTCAGAAGTCAGCCACTTTCTCATCATTATGTATCCTCAGACTCAGTGCTGCTTACTTCAATAAAATGAACACTTCACATCAAAACTTATGCAATCACTTTCAAAAATTGACCAGCAAATTGTAAACGACAGAAAAATTACACAAAATAATTAACACTCTCACAATCTTCATGAACTAGCATGCTATGATGACATTGATACTGAATGCAAGCCTGGCTACAAGAGAGTAAAACTCAGCAACGATTTCCAAGCTTAACTGACACTGTATTTTATATCGCTGTTTCAAATTAAACTGATTAAACAATCCCTCGATACAGAAGTGACATTTTGGTATTTGATGCAAAATTATTCTAAACTAGAAAGCATTTGCAAGCAAAAGCGAAGTTCCAGAGACCAGAGCAGCGGAAGAAACAAGAGAATGTGTGACAAAGATAGGTGCAGAATGAAAGAGTGCTTTAGATTTTAATATTCAAGCACGTACATACAGGGAAAGACACTTATTTTTTTATCCACTTGCCCTTCGGGCAAGTGGGGGGTTCAGTTCACTTGCCCGAATTGGAAAACCACTTGCCCAGTATAATTTACGTGTTTGAAAAAAGCTAAAACATTGGTTTTTTATTTCACTCACTTTATTTTGAAAATTATGTTATCATGAGAAAATGTCAGACATTCTCATAGGGTTCTCTTCACACTTCTAAGAGTGCTGGATGGCTCATTTATATTCCATTAATTACTAAAGCCCCATTACTTGTATCTTTTAGCATTCTTTATGTGATTTTACTTCTGAACTAAAACAAGTTTTTTGGAATTTGCTCTTTCAGGGGTTGGAATACAAGTATTGTTAACTGCCCAGTGAGACTGCATGTGCAATTTTGAACAAGAAAAATAATAAATATGTGCCCAAATGTAAAATGGCACCCCATGCAAATATAGCAAAACCAGTGTACACCGTGCATATATGCATTTGAATATTCACGGAAACAACAGAGTAGTCCAATGTAATGCATAGTGTTGAATGTTTTCAACTGGGACATGCTTTGTTTTCTTTTTAGTATGGTGGGAAATCATAATAACGGTTAAAATGTAAATTTACTTGTCAAATTTTTCACTAAAGAATGTTTTGTAAAGCAGTAAAAGACTATAAGCTTATCCTGTAAATGGGTAGAATTTAAAGAAAACCAGAGAAAATAGGAAGCCTTTTTAGGTCAACAAATTTCAAGATTTACAGCTAGTGGGGCTTTCATATTCATAGAAAAAATTCTAACAGTTCATATGTTTGTATGTTTACTTTCTTGGGGCTTAATGTACAAATAATAACAGCCATTTCAATTGTACCTTCAAGGTCTTTTTGCTTTTAAAAGTTTTAACTTATCTATACAGAAAGAAAAAATCTGTAGCTATAAAGGAATGTTTTGAAGCTTCTGAAAAATAATGTACTTCTTTGTCATGTTTTTACTGCGCTTATATCATACACCAGCCCTATAAAGTTTGAATTGCAATTGCACTATACCAGTATCCTATGTTTTTCTAATAACCTAGGTGGTCTTATTATTGCTCATGCGCAGACTAAATAGAATTAAAACCAACAACCTAAGGCGTCGGTGTTTTTCAATGTGTGTAAAAGCTGAATTTCTCGATGTCAAACTCGCTCCAATTGCTTCTTGACAGTTATTTTAGAATGGGAAAATTCACAAACAGAGAGGTTGGTCGCCACGGACAAGTAACTTTTGGCTTATTGACCTGAAAATTAAGTCAGTGTTTGTTGAAAATTCAAAGACTTGACCCGTTGACACCAAATATTGCTCATGACTTCATTGCATGCGGTCTTGCCACTCACTGTCCCTCAACAAGTTAATATTGAAGAGTACGTTTTAATAAAAGTCCAATTTTTTGTGGTGATTTTTAACCACTGGACTTTATTTTTACATTATTATAAAAGTTCATACAAAGCACAAAAACCGCTGTGTGTTTCTTTTTTTACCGTATCGACATATTGTGAGACACCGTAACTTCACAGTCAATGCAATGAACTTTGGTGAACGTACGTCCCACCAGCTGAACAGCTTTTTCATATTTAAAATCAGCGTACGGTAATTTACGGGTACCGGTGTATTGTTTGAACTGGATTTTATTGACAGCGATTATTATATATATGATTCTTTTCGTCAACTCTTCATGCAATTTTATGAAAAATCTTATGGAAATGTTCACAATGACATAATATGATTATTTTTGTTGTTTAAGTCCGTGTTCCCTCACCAGAAAATCGCTCTCGTGAATTAGATTTCTAGGTAATTATTTTTTTCACTTGTCCTGTCGGGCAAGTGGCATCGGAGGTTCACTTGCCCGAACGCGACTTTCACTTGCCCCGGGCAATCGGACAACCCTTAGTGTCTTTCCCTGACATAGTTAGGGCTGCTAGCAGCAGTAAACACCATAATACAACTAAAAGCAAGGCAGTCCACAGATTACAAATGCCTACATGTACGGTAAAAAGGCAACAGATACATACGGGGGCGACAACGCACGGAAATGTATATCAGACGACATTCTCGCGAGTCAGAGCAGTAATTTTCACTCCGCTGACCTACGCAAAAATCAATCGCTTGACGGGTAGCGCCGAGTTGTTGCCGTAAAGAGGCGCGTGATTTACGACGATGATCAGACGAGAGGAAACATCGGACCTAGGCCGTTGAAATTGAAAACCGAGGCCATATGCATTTTCATTTGATTAAAAGCACAGACTAAAACAATTTTCATTGCAATGTCACTGTTTTCACGAGATACTGACCGTTTGATCTTGGAAAGTTGAGCTGCTTTAACGTGCAGCCAACGCATGCCTGCGCCGGTGCGGTGACAGGACTGTGTGTTACCGGCGTTAAACGGCCTCGCAGACTGATATAGGAAAAACCGCTGGTGGCTCCTCAGAAATACGGCGGGCAGTTTCTCCGCCAAAACAGCCGATTTTGAATCCAAATTTTGCATTGACCTTCGTTTTCGAGCACACCCACCTCGTCTAGGTAAACGATGTACCCAGCCGAGCTTGTAAACTCACGGAAAGCCTAATTTTATCTCTCTATGCGAGCGAAGCTATCATGTGCGCCGCCATTGTTACATTCGGGCGAAACAGTATAGCGCCACGTACGGCGAGTATTTAGAGAAAAATAAAATCAAAAAGCAACAAAAGACAAAGCGAAAGAAAGCTAGAATTATTAATAGCTGAACGCAATATGATAGTCGAGCAATGCAGAATAAAAAATAAATAAATAAACACACAAGAAATGCCCGTAAAACCCGTCCGAGCTGAGCGATGACGTCATAAGCGTGTCGCAATGCATTCTGGGTAACTAAGGTAAAATTTGTGTATAGCATGTTCTGTGATAGTAATACCGGAAATAGAGATGAAAGAAAGACAGAAAGCAAGAAAGAAAGAAAGAAAGAAAGAAAGAAAGAAGGAAAGTGAACAAAAACTAACAGTTCCAGAGCTGGTCTCTGGAACTAAATATGCAAAAAAATTGACATCTTCGTAATTTAATACTCATTTCAAAAAAGCCATCCCATAGTGACAATGACGTACTCGGCTTGCATTGCACTGCATGGCCGGCCTGAACATGGAAATAGAACACGTGCACCTGCTTGCAAGTGAAAAGGTTAATCCCCGGTTACGTCGGCCACAAAGGTGACTTTGGTTCATTATATTGCAAACCACTGTCCCTCTACGATCAGACCACAACTTTCCAAGCAACATTGTACCTACACATCACAAAGCGTTGTGCCAATCATTAATTACATGCAAGAACTGTACGGACAAGGGTTCTAGACAGGCAGGAAATTCTCATGTAAACACGACACAGTTACATGTATTTGTTATGGTGGACTTGCATGTCATTAGGGTACAGTTTACGGCCCGGGTGACTCTTCATCTAACCGAGGCAACTAGTCCCCTTCCAAGGTCTCAGACCAATCATAAAATCAAACCCAATGCCGATATCAATTACAATGCTCCTCCAATAATCTTCGATTATAATTTTCCTCCCAAGAACTCTAACCAATCACTCACTACTCCAGACCTTCATGGCCTACCACTCTCATCTTCCCTCCCTAAAACTCTCAACAATTGATTCATGACTAAAGCCCCTTGATTGCAAGCAGATCAACTTCTCTTTCATTCTGCAAACAATCACAATTCTCCTCTGTTCCAAACTGCCTATTGATCACCACTCTAACCAATCAGAATTCTTCTCCTTTTCACTCTAACCAATGACAACTCTCCTTCTTACCACTCTAACCAATCACAACTCTCCTTCTTACCACTCTAACCAATCACAACTCCCCTTCTTACCACTCTAACCAATCATGACTCCCCTTCTTACCACTCTAACCAATCACAACTCCCCTCTTACCACTCTAACCAATCATGACTCCCCTTCTTACCACTCTAACCAAGCACAACTCCCCTTCTTACCACTTTAACCAATCACAACTCCCCCTCTAATCACTCTAACCAATCAAAACTCCCCTCCTTACCACTCTAACCAAGCACAGTGCCCCTTACCTCTTTATCTTTCTCTGTCATACTACTCCATAACTCTCCGCCTCTCTTGGTTACCTCGGCAACCGACATTCCTGGCCTCTCACTCTTGATCTTTTCTCTATTTTCATTCAAGAATATGAAGTAAGCTGTTGGTGGTCTCTTGGGTTTGTTAGGGTCTTTCTCCTTCTTCTTGCGTTTCTTTCTTGGTTTCTCAGACTGAAAAGGAAACAGAAAATTGAATTTTGTGTCGTGAATTTTGTAGAAAGGAGTAGAATGTGTCTTTTTGCACATTAGTCAATCAATCGCACATAATCAAGTAAAAAATTGAAATTAAAATTCATTTGCAGGGATAAGATGACTTTGCTGTGAAGAAATTTGGAAATTAAAACCTATTCAGAAAGCTTCTACGACCAAAGGGTTGCAAAGCAGTGGTACATGATGTGTACTGCCACCTATGGTGAAGTCTTAAAGGGCTCTCATCTTTATTGGACGGGGGCTAGAATAGAGAAACTGTGAAGTGTCGTACCACTGTCTTTGTTTTCCTCTTGGGCTTGCTCTCTTTTTCTTTCTTCTTCTTGGTCTCTGAGCCACTGGCACCTTCATCTTCACTCTCAGAAGACACTGCATTGCTGTCATATCTGAAAGAGTGTGAAAAAATACAGTGACTGAGAATATCTATTGATATGCCACTTGATGGTCGGTCACCAGTTTTTGTAAAGCCACTAACATTCTATGCAAACTGCTGGAAAATTTAACTCTTTTACCAGTAAGCTCGCCTTGACCCCCATGGTCAGTTATATTGGATGCACTTCTACTATATGGAATGAGGCAGTTAGAGGGGGCAGGGTTGAAAGTTCAAAGGTTAGAAACCTGTCAAGCTGCATGGATTTCTGTTTGAAACATTTACTTCATCAAGCTTTAACCCTTTCACCACCAAAGCCCAGTGTTATCAATGGTAGTTTGGCCTAAACCCAGTGTTATCAATGGTAGTTTGGCCTAAACCCAGTGTTATCAATGGTAGTTTGGACCTGTTTACAGGGAATTGGGGGTGAACAGGTTATCAAAGTCTGCACATCCTATTTGAAGGAATCTGAAGTGTCCTTCCATGGCTTCATGAAATGATAATTATCTGCAGATCAAGGGATTTTTTAAAATAACACTAGCATTACGTTAGCTGACAATGAGGATGTGGCTGGCTATTATATAAAGTACATTACATGAGTACATTAAGCCTAGATTTGTCCTATAGTTGTGACTTGACTGTGATTTGTTTATTTAACAATATGAGGGAAAGATATGATTATTGTATAAAAAAAATTGACACAATGACTGGTAACTAAAATTTCACAAAAATGACCTTTAAAATTTCACATGTCCTGTATCTCATTACGGACTTTTCTACTTCACCTGTCCATGGATAGAAAAGGTGTCAACTTACTCTTCAGCAACACTGCTGCTGTCTCCAGGATTGAAAGATTCATCTGGGAAAAAAAGGTGGAGAAGATGAAGGTAGGACACATGAGACATGCTTAGTGTAATTCAATTCACATGATCCGAAGTATTTTTTTCAGATTCTTCTCAGAGGAGATAAGAGTTTGACTTTTGAAATATCTGTACATCACAGAATAGCGCTGATCGCAAATGACGTCACTGTTCTCTCTCATTAATATGCATAAATACATATTTGTCCGCATTTGCCGCATAAACGACGAAAATAAAACCTGCGAGTGTTAGAGTGGCTATTTAGCGTCACACTTATTCGTATGAATTGATGACTGAGACTACAAGCTGCAACAACAGCCGCGCATACGACAAAATTTGTCCGAATTTTAGCATATTTGTCCGAAAGTCGTGCGCATGCAGCTATATTTAGTAACAAACCCGAAACACGATCAACGCTATTTACCTGATTCATCATCAGATTCTTCACTTTCATATTCCTCTCTCTGTCTTCCTTCAGCCTTCACGTGTTCCAAGTACGCGTCATGTGCGTCTTCGTCATCGCTGCCGATCAAATCGTCATACTCGCCGACATTTACCTGCAGAACACAATTTGCCAGGTGTTTGCACCAAGATTCATCTACTGATAACCAGTAAAACAGACAGAAAAATCTATTCTATCTATCTACCCACATGAATAATTGTCATATGACGACATTTCAAACTAAGTTCTTGTGTGTCTGTTGTTATCACTCACACGATAAAAGATGTCTCACCATAAAACAAATGAACATCATTGCCCAATAGTCACAACACAAATTAATCACATGACTATTCTCAACCAATCAAGAAAGATTTCTGTTGGCTTGCACAGGAAAGGTAACTTACCCGACTCTTTACACCAACATTCTTTATCTTGAGTCGCTTGGTGCTGACAAAGTCATAGAGTTTACTGTACTCATCTCTGTAAATGATAAAATTATTTGACACAGTGTTCTAGTTGAGGTAGATTATGCCTTGGGGACTTTCAGTTCTGTAACCATCTACCGACACTCTACAGCTCACAGATATAATGGAAGATGATTGACTTTTATGTTGAAATCAAATCTCAAAACTTGAATTAGCTACATGTATATCAAATATCAGTTAGGTTCTCATTTTGTCATGTGGTGCTCATACTTGTACCTTGAATTTGTACCGATCTTTTTGCCTTGTCTTCATGATTGTTGTCAAAAACTACTGAAGAAATTTCTTCAAATAACCATTGTGGTTAAAATTATAACACCAATCAACAGTGTTCAAATTATTTTTCTGGGTAGAAAGCAAATCCCCCAGTAATTTTACTGTGGTTCAGTTGGTGTGGTATCAAAGACATTCTACAGGAAGGGGAGCAACAGTAATATTTCTGTTGCCCATTAATAGGACAGTGTTTTTGTTAAGGGCGATAAGCAGTATATGTTACCAGGGTTCCCCAGTCATTTTACCAGGGATTACCTTGTTATATCAATGCAATCAGATTTGGGGATAGCAGAAATATTACTGGGAGTTTCAAAACTATTTATCAACATTCTAGAACCCTAGCAAAAACACTGTAATATACCGGTAAAATTTATCTGCTTACTGCCCTTAACAAAAACACTCTGCAACATTGTCATAACTACAAAGTCATAAATAAATATACCCCTGCCACAGTAGACACATTGTGACGAACAAAATATCAGGTTTGCGTCGAAACAAATGCATGTAATTCTGAAAATGATACTGATAACCATAATTGTACGCTGCTCATTGCAAAAATTTCATGATGATATATACTACATGTATATCTTAACAGCTGAATTGCATATATATGCATTATAACAGGAACTCCATGTTCACTGAGCAAAATAACATTTCTCATGCTAACTCAATAAATTTACACTTGTGTACCTTGTGAGATTGACTTACTTTTCAATGCTGCTGAAAACAAACTGGTTATTACTCGTCGTCTCAATTTCAAAGTCAAAGTATCGACTGCTCCCAGTACCACGGGCGAAATTGACACAGGTGATTTCGTCAAAGCGGATGTGAAGGGGTGGCTTGTGGACGAATATCACACCTCTTTCCAACGGATACAGGAAACCGCTGTTTGACTTGTATGAACAGCTGATGGCACTCGTACCAGATTTGCTGTCGAGAAAGCAAAATATAAAAAAAATTCAAAATTTTTTCTGAGTTGCAATGGGAGAGTCCATTTCTATAATTAAGCACTTACTGATGTTAGAGATACTGAACACATGCATGTGGGTGTCAAATTTTTCTATCAAAGTTATAAATCTTGGTATCATGAACTTTCTTATGAGTTGATTATAAGGAAAGATTTATTGGTAGGTTAAGGTCCTGTGAGCTGTCTTGAAAACAATAGACACATTGTGGCTGATCGAGATCTGAGTTTTGCATCAACACAACCAGGCAGTCAGACTGTATCTTGTTTTGTCTTTGAAAAATTGGATAGAAGATCATAAATACATTGAAGTTAAAGCTTGAAGTCACTATTTTCCATTTCACATCATTATCCATGAGATTAGTTGATGTTTGTGAATGAATGCAATTTGGATGTGGTTTATACTTACCCTTTGAAGTTGCCCGGTACTGTTATCTTTCTGTTGACCAGTGCTTTCATAATCCGACTGACTATCTCATACAGTATACCTGACATTTCTTTCTGTAGCTTTCCTTCAAACTTCTGCTCTATGTCTTCACTGAAATGCAATAAAAAGCAACCAATCCATTTGTCCATTCCTGATCATTCCTGCAGTTTCTGACACCCAATGTTACAGAAAGCCTATTATGTTTATTTAGGGACTGAGGGTATCTTTAATTTGAAACAGAAGATCTTCTTAAACATCAGGCAAAAAAAAGTATGGTGAACCCAGTTTGCATTATAGTTTGGTACTGTATTGTGCTTGTAGGTAACTGTGTCTTTTACCTTTTGTTAGTCGGGAGCTGCAATACATACATCATTACATGTAAGTCTCTAAAACAGTGCTGAAAGGGAACAACTTGGCAGACTTAACCCATTGAGCACCAAAGTCAATTTTTGCTGCCTTAATACAACGTACCCTAGTCATTTTTGTTCAGATTTTTGCCATAATTTTGATCAAAAATTGTAGCCAATGAAATGTGATACCATTTGGTCCAAAACTATAAAAAAAATTACTGAAAAATTCATAAAAATTGGTCAAATGTTGGGCTAAATTTTGGCGGGAAAAATTACAGCACTCAAAGGGTTAAATAAATGTTCTTAGACTGGAAGATCAGACAACACTTGGGGCAAGGCAGTTCCTTCCTCATAACCAGAACCAAACTATGGCAAAGCCTTCTTTTGACAGATATTTCAGTCTTCAATAATCTATACTTTGAAACTCAAGAGTGCCAACATTTTCCTTTTGACAAGACCTGACTAAACCCAGGCATAATTGACTCTATTGACTCTAATGGCTTGCTGACTATTGGGCCAAAAAAATAAATTGTGCTGTTCCAATACCATGGTTTTCTAAGATAGGGTAAGTAGGTCGGCAGGAATTTTTTTTTTCGAAAATATTTTTATTTTTAAATATGCATTTTTCAGGGGTTCAGGGCGGTCAAACACTGGCCACAACATTTCCAGAAAAATGTATCATACATATAAAAGGAAAAAAAAACCATTAAAAGACTTCCTCGTTCAAGCAAAAATCAAATGCAAAGTAACGAACGCATGATTTTACGGGTTTTTCTTTCTTTCTTTTTTTTTTAACTTTCGTGTTTACGTAGCTCTAAAAAGTTTAGGGTACGCGGGGAAAAAATAGGGTAGGTCTGGTTACTGGAGCAGCACCATTTTTTTGTTCGGCCTTACATGGCTACTGTTTATACAGAATATCATACGGTGTTCAAAACATTTTGTGACGATAGGGAAACTGAAGTCTGCATGATGCTAAAGATAAACCTCCTGATTATAGTTCTTGCTCCCTATCGCATCCTAAATTATCTCTCATATTTAGCTTCTCTACTCACTCTGTCAAGTTCAAGGTCAACGATATCTCATCTTCTTTGTTGAATGACAGGATGATGTGTTGATATCGAGTCTGTCCTTGTTTGATTGGTGGATCTAGACTCATCTGTGAAAAAAGAATGAAATCGTATCTTTGTAAAGCGTGCTATATGAGGTGCTTGAACATGCTCCACTGATATCAAGCCACCAAAAGAACTACAAACACACAAAATTTTGTCAACTATTATGGATATAAGCAGTATGTCGACAAAATAAGAAGCAAGGAGGAGGCATTAAAGTGAAAATATACCTCTACTATCAAACTGTGCCTCCCACAAGATATAATACACATGTATGCCTAATCACGATATATGTACATTTATTGAAGAGCCATTAGGAATGCAGTTCCATATTGTAATGAATTTGAAAAGATTTCAATAAAATGAAATCATGACTTACCACAAAGAACATCTGTCTTTGGTCTTTATGTGGCAGTAGGAAGAGACGTAACACTGTGGTGTAGGGGATCTTGTAATCAAACGTTTTACCGTGAAGTTGTAAAAAGGTTGGATAAATTTTGACATCGTATCGACCTCTGCAATAGAAACACGTGAACTGGTGTGACATACAGATCTGCCCTTGTTGACAAAAGTTTGTCAAGGGAAAACAAGCTTTACAGCACAAGCAGCACAGAGTATTTGCATAGAGTTACTTTGCAGGAATTTTCCGACAAAATGTTCAAATTGTCTACCAAATTAGAGGTATACGCACATAAACTTGACATTCACCTTGAACACTTACTCAAATACACTGACAATTGTGCCATAAAACTCACTATATATTTCAACTGCAGAACTCAAGAAAATATGTCAGGAAGTGCGAGTTTCATCAAGTTGTGTTATGCAGGTTGTTTTACCGGACAACGACGTAACTCACAAACAATTATCTACATGCAAATTTATAATTTTTATCATTGACAGTCTACAAAGATATTGGGTATATCATAAAATATTGTAAATGCTATTTTTATTATCAAAGTATAAAAGTTTCTTGACTGTAACATTAAATCAAAATGAAAAGAATGAGCTTACTGATTTTTTCACCCATGAATTATGTTTCTGAATAGCAGTATGTTTATAGTAGCTTCCGCGTATTGAAACTGATAGACTTAAACATCATGTAAAAGTGTCATGTTCTTATGGTCAAACTATTTGAAAATTCTGGGCAGTGTGTTAAGACAACAACTACATGTATAGCATTTTTCAACTTGAAATAGAACTAAGTTTACCTTGGCGTGAGGCACGGAATCTCTGTAAATGTAGCGATAGCATCCCCAGTAGCCTGGATGATGTCTGCCTTGGCCAAAATATTTTTATGAAATTCCTGGACAAAGGGAGAAATGATGCATTAGTGTTATACACAAGATGGTTTTGAATGAGTGTGCATATCATCCAGTCCTGTGTTCGGAAGTTGAAATTCAAACACTCATCACAAGCACAAAAGGTCGATGGGTTTTGACCTTGAGTGACTGGTATGGAACTTGCTCTGATATTACCAAGATGTGAAAATTAAAATGGTTGTCATATGTAAGGGGAGTGACTACCAGTACATTCATAGGCGCACGACGAATTTTTAAAATCACTTATCTGAATTTTTAATGTTGAAACATGCATTTTATTAACAAATGTGCAAACGGAAATCGTGCGACCAGATTTTGAGGCATACAGTGAACAGTGCCCATCAGTGCAGTGCATGGCTGTGGCCGTTTAGCTCTGCTGTTACTTACACACTCGGCGAATTTTAAAACCTCTTGTCTGTAATTGAATGGTGAAACATGCATTTTATTGACAACTGTGCAGACAGAAATCATGCGGACAGCTTTTGAGACATACTGTGAACAGCGCCCAGAACACGGCTGTGGCCGCTCGGCTGTCTTGTACACATTACTCTAAAGGTACGAAACTATTGGGAAAATAATTTAAATAAAATCCATAAAATACAAGTCATCGTTGATGACACAGTCCCCGCTTGTCCATTTTGTTATAATCTTTGGTGTCTAGGTAGCTGTGGTCTAGGTCGCTGTGGAATGACATTGATGCAACGGGTGCATCAGGCCTGTGACTTGCATAATGAAGTAATCTGAGGAACGTTCAATAAATGACTCATCTCTGCCGGTAATGACCACTGACGGAACTTTTGATTACATCACACATAACGATGCCCTCACTGCCTCTAGTGTCATGACGGCACATACTATACACATGGTTTGGTGGAATTTTCGAAATGCTATGGGATTGGGTATGTTGTTGTAATCAGCCATCAGCCATTTCGGATCATATAATGAAACAATTTAATGTGCACAAGAATGCAGCCATAGTATTTTATCTTCGTATCACGTTTGAACAAAATCAGTCCATCGAGGGACAGTGACCTATGTTTATGTTTCAAAGACATAAAAAAATCACACCAAAATTGAAATCAAATGGCTGTCTCTTGACCATATGGATCATAGCACAAAATAGTAGACATGCATATGTATGCCATGGTACTTTATCTTTGTACCAAGTCTCAACAACATTGGTTAAGGAATATTTGCATATGATTAAGCCTAAAAGACATGAAAAAATCCAAAAATGACCATCGGGCAGAGATATTGGAAAAAAATTTACAATCTGGCAGCCATATTGGAACATGTCACGAAGTAAATTGACATGTATGCCATAGTGCTTGATCTTTGTGCCAAGTTTGGACAAAATGGGTGTAATGACCTTTGAATTATGCTTCAAAGACATGCAAAATTCAAACAAAATGGCAGTTCTGCAGCCATATTGGATCCTATCACAAGGTTAATTGATACATGCATATGCATGCCATAGTACGTGCTTTGCCTTTGTGCCAAGTTTGAACAAAATCGGTTCAAAGACATGAAAAAATCGCAAACAAAATGGCCACCTCTCAGCCATATTGGATCATTTCACAAAATAAATTGGTGTTCATATGAAGGGCATACTATTTTGCTTTTGTGCCAAATTTGAACAGAATTGGTTCAAGAATGTCTGAGTTATGGTCCATAGACATGAAAAATCGCAACAAAATGGCCGCCTCACGCCCATATTGGATCGTATCGCAATATAATTTGACATGCATGTGTAGGCCATAGTGTTATGCCTTTGTGCCAAGTTTGAACAGAATCAGTTTGAGGATGTTTGAGTTATGGTTCAAAGACATGAAAAATCGCAAACAAAATGGCCGCATCGCGGCCATATTGGATCGTATCGCAAACTTATTTGACATGCACATGTAGGCCATAGTGTTATGCCTTTGTGCCAAGTTTGAACAGAATCTGTTCAAGGATGTCTGAGTTATGGTCCAAAGACACGAAAAATCGCAACAAAATGGCCGCCTCGCGCCCATATTGGATTATATCGCAAAATTATTTGACATCCATAGTGTTATGCCTTTGTGCCAAGTTTGAACATAATCTGCTCAAGGATGTCTGAGTTGTGGTCCAAAGACATGAAAAATCGCAACAAAATGGCCGCCTCGCGGCCAAATTCAATCGTATCACAAAATAAATCGACGTGCATCTGTAGGTCATAGTGCTATGCCTTTGTGCCAAGTTTGAACAAAATTGGTTCAGCAGTGTCTGAGAAACTGTTGATGACGGACGGACGGACGGACGGACGGACGGACGGACGCACAGACGGGACCCAATCTATAAGTCCCCGCCGGACTTCGTCCGCGGGGACTAAAAGCGTTGTTGGCAACCCTGGGGATTTGAACTTCTCTGTGTTGTCGCATGCGTGGTACTAAATCGATCGACTGGGTTCTTGAAAGACAAAAACTGCACCGGGCCATGTAATTGCTGGTAAGTCGCTAAATTTTACCTCCGGACAACTCCCGTGACACCGCCATTTTGAAGGCTCCCATATCAGTACGAATAACAATGACGTAATGGTTTAAAAGGAAGGTATGTGCATGCGTCAACTTCAAGCTGCACACTTTGAAAATGGCGCTGGCACGGGACTTGTCCGTAAAAAAACATTGCGCTAATTATCAGCCGTAGATAGGGCAGATGTTGACTTTACAAGTTAGGAAGCCGATCGATCGATTTTTGTAAGTATTCCCTTGATTAAATTGAAGTTTGAATCTCGAGGATGGCCAATAACCGTTAATTTTGTCTAATTTAAAAATTATTTTCCAAATACTTTCGTACCTTTAGAGTAATGTGTACAAGACAGCCGGGCGGCAACAGCCGTGTTTTGGGCGCTGCTCACTGTATGTCTCAAAAGCTGCCTGCATGATTTCTGTTCGCATAGTTATCAATAAAATGCATGTTTCAACATTAAAATTGTAGACAAGTGATTTTAAAATTCGCCATTTGTGAGCGGCCACAGCCGTGCACGGGGCACTGATCACTGTATGTCTCAATAGCTGCCCGCACGATTTCCGTTTGCACAGATTTTAATAAAATGCATGTTTCAACATTAACATTACAGACAAGTGTTTTTAAAAGACGTCGTGCGCCAGTGGTACATTGGGATAAAAAGAATTGACAATAGACCAGGGCTTGACAATTCCTATCGCCCGACGCCCGGGACAAGTGAAATTTACGTTCGGGCAAGTCAAAAATAAAATCTGGTCGCCCGCCGGACAAGTTGTTTATACAACTTCTGGCGCAATCAACGCGAACCTAAGTTGCGGTTTGTGCACGTGTCGCCCGATTTGAGTTGTCCTTCACACAAAATAAATGTCAATCACTGACTTTTTTTGATACAATTGTGACGTTCTTCTGCGATTCATTTGCCGACTCACACAATGTTGCAATTTTTCGATGATCGACATGAAATTGTTTCATCGTCGAATTAAAAAGTTGCTTAAAATTTGGCGTAAACAGCATTTCTTTGTTGTATGCTGACTGCTCCGCCCCAACAAATTAGGTAAAAAACTGCAAAAACCCAATGCCATAGTGCTTATTGGCAATCGACCGGCCGTGCAGTACTTCAAAATCATTTATGCGGCCCCGCGAGGTAGACGAACATTGTTGGCAGATAGTTTGTGGAGTAATCGCTGTAAATATGAGTATTTTACGGTAATATTTCCACTAATGCAAACAAGGCATTGTGCATTTTCGCGAGCCAGAGCATAATTTCCGCTCCGCAGACCTACGCAAAAACCAAGCAAAGTTGTTGCCGTAAAGAGGCACGTACTTTACGACGATGGGCATTGTGTAACTCTGAGAAACGACATTGTGATGATTTACGACGCGTCGACGGCGCCACGAGGGCCAGCGTGAGTGGGATCGTCTGAGAATGGACGACTCGATATCGATGTGATGATCGATGTTTCTGACAAAAGATCTAAACATAAGCGTTATGATGAGGAAAAACGCCGTAGATGTTATCTCACGAAATGGAATTTGGAAAGCACAGTGGCCTTGGTTGAAATATGATGGTTCGAAAATGTTCAGTACGTCGTGTCTCAAATACCCACCATTGCCAAACCATGGAGGTAGGAAGAGACTACCTCCATGACCAAACCAAGTGAATGCTTTTCTTGACAGATACGACATGTTTCGCGTTGAATCGATAAGGTCTCATTAGTTTAGTCAACCGCATTTGGACTGTTGGGCGCATCGCAGATGAGATCGTGACGGGGACAATGATTGTGGAAATTTTGTGGGTCCCGCTGAGCCCGATAGTACGGTTTCACTTGCACTCGCAATGCGTGAACCGAATGACGACGACCAGCGATAGAAACTGACCAATCTTTTTACGACGGCATTTATGCTTGCCAAACACGGGAAGCCGATGTATGATAGGTACCTTCAAATTCAATGTTAGCCCTGCCACAGTCCCTCTATCCACCGGTCTGGAAACGCCTATTGTAAAAGGTGTCAATCACCAAGACAGCACAGCCGAACCGCGATACGAGGGCCAGTCACGTGATAATGCGTAGCTTGGGTTTGTCCTGCATGCCACAGTCCCCGATTGTGTGTACGCTTTTCTCGAATTTTCGCTGTTTTTGGCTCTATTAAGTGTTCTCTGCGTCTATCTACGACACGAAGACAGAAATTATCATATCCTGAAACCGGTGTGTGTTTTTCGTGATCCTTATCCCATCGTAAATGATGATAGTGTGCGATAATTTCTGGGGTTGACCGCTGCGAGTGTGTTGACGTACGTAGCACAAGCAACGGCTGGAATCACACCGGAAAATTTGTCGTCCATTTCTCTTGCAATGCTAGTAGTCAGTGTCTCCAAATATGATCTAAATATGTTTTCTGTGTAATATTCTGTGAAATCATGTCTGTTAACTGAGCAGAATAGGAAAGACAACTGCAGAAATGCATGTAGATTTTAGTTGTGTGGTCGCACATTTTCCCATGCAGCGTCAATATGGCGAACTCTCGATACGTACGCTCGCTCAGGCACGGCTGGAAACACACCGGAAAATTTGTCGTCCATTTCTCTTGCAATGCTAGTAGTCAGTGCCTCCAAATATGATCTAAATATGTTTTCTGTGTAATATTCTCTGAAATCATGTCTGTTAACTGAGCAGAATAGGAACGACAACTGCAGAAATGCACGTAGATTTTTTTTCGCATATATATTTTCCATGTGGCGTCAATATGGCCACAGTCCCTGTATCCACTAGAGGGACTGTGATATGGCGAACTCTCGATACGTACGCTCGCGCTCAGGCACAGTAAATACCTTTTACAAAATGCTATCATGTCAACACAATAACAAGTTTGGTAATGAACTACTCAGCTGTCGATGTTAATATTCAGCTGATTTTGCCTGTCTTCTTGATTTCGGGCAATAGTCCATGACACTTGCGAACAGTGCATGGCCATTTTGTTTTTCGATCGTGATCATAATGCAACCATAATGTGTGGTCCCTTTCAAGCTTTATCTAGAGGGGCAACGTTACCCATTTAATGAAAAGATAAATTGTTTAGTGTTTCTAAAGTGAACAAGTTGTAATGTTTTGTGATATTCTGAAAATAACAACCCACAAACGTCATGTTTTTGAACGATCACATTGCGGCTGTCATAGGATCGTGGGGTAGCGACATCGATATAGCGGCCAGTTGAACATTGTCAGTGTCCTTTGTTTAAGGTGTGAATCGTGTGTTGGTTCATATCACGGAGTGTCACAAAGAAACCAGCCATGTTTCCAGACCGGTGGATAGAGGGACTGTGGCCCTGCGTACAGGTCTGTGTGTTCCCGGCGTTATACGGCCTCTTGTGGTGGAGGCCTATTGAAAAATACTGTAAAATACGCAGGCCTACTTCAATGTAAACTTTTGAAAAAAATCGGCGTCAACATCGGCGAAAATTACCAAGATAAGAAAGCCCTGAAAGCCGCTACGGAATTCGTCGCAAGTATTTTGGTCTTGATTATTACAAATGGAGGACAAGTAAAATTTTTGAGAGGACAAGTGAAATTGAAAATCCACTTGTCCGAAGGACAAGTGAACTGGAAAAAAAATTGTCAAGCCCTGTAGACAGAAAAACACTGTACAGCCACAGATACAGATTGGTATACAGACATGGACAAACAGCAGTTGAATGCCACAGCACTACTGATAACTACTTGGGTGACCCTAGGGGTGAATAATTATTAAAATGAATATTTGGAGACTGATGTGCATGTAAAAGACACACAGACATAAATACACACGATATCATAAATCACTACCTTGGTCTGGGCAATTGACCGAATATGTTTCTCAGAGCTAAAAAAATGTTCAATGGCTTACTATCTCTCTAAAAATTTCATGAATGGAAAAGTGTGCGATGATACTAGAACAAAATCTGTGTGTGTTGGAATTCCTTTTGAAAATTCCTGAGAACAACGATTGGGACCTACCTCAATGGGATCAGTTTCTCCATCGGTTGGTGGGACAAAAAATCTCATTTCCATGAGAGAGACCGCTGCGTCATCATTTTGATGAAACTCAATTGTGATTTCATTTTTTCCGATGGCGCTGTGCGACACATTGTTCAGAGGGATGTTGAACGCTGCTTTGTTGTCCACTTTGAAGGACATCTCAGATCCTAAGTAAGAGAATAACAGTACTCAATGCATGTCAATAAAACTGTGGAGATTCTCTTCAAATCAATACAACGCTGTCTCCAATGTCTTTAGTGACCATATAGTTATGGTTATGAGCAGACAGAAACACATAGATAACTGCAAGTTCACATACACGTGTCAGTTTGATGTTAAATATAGAAACATGCAAGCTTCTCATCTACTGCTGTTGATCGACAGAAAGTCAGAAAAATTTTGTCTTTGTGCACGTACAGTTTGTCGTGGGATCCTTTCATATATATGTCATGATGAAATCCAACAGCACTAGCTTCAATGGCATGCATTGTTAGGTCAGTGTTTTTGCTAAGGTTTGGGAACACTGGTAAATGATTTTGGAACCCAGGTAACATTTCTACTGTCTCCTAACCTGATTGCATTGATATACCAAGGGGAACCCTGGTAAAATGACTGGGGAACCCCGGTAACATTTACCGGGGTACCGGCCTTAACAAAAACACTGTAGGTACAATAATAAATTTATCATTGAAATTTATCACCTACTGCTGGTCAAATAACAAAGACAACAAAACAAGACACCAGACATGAAAAGAGACAGGACACTGAGATTGTAACAAGTTCAGGGCTCGAAATTAGCGGTAGTCCCGCGTCCACAGACTACCAACTTTTCCCTGGGGCTACCAAAGTCAATGAAATGGTAGCCCACACAGACTACCAAAGCCTGGGACATCCTGGTGACTATTACAATTTTCACTGCTATGTTGTTGTTTTCACAAGATGCAGAGCGTTTGGTACTAGAATGTCGAGTTGCTTTCCCGTGTGCAGTCTTTGCATGCCAGTTCACACTATGCTGTTGATCGGCAGCATACAAAATGTACTTGTGTCAAGTTTGGTTTGATGCTGAAATTTCACAAAACTTTCACTTCTATATCAAGAGATTATGTAATCAGTTTGATTTGAAATAGTAATACAAAACTCTGTGTCAGTTAAGCTTGGAAATCGTGGCTGAGTTTCACTGTCTTTTATCTATCGTTGTCGATCAGTATCAATGAATTACAAGGCATGCCAGTTCATAAATATCATGAGAATATTTTTTTCTGTTTTTCTTTACTAAAGTTACAATTTCTTTGGATGTATAAGCCGATTTAGAAAGTGATAGAAAGTGTTACAAATGTACAAAAGTAAGCATAAATTAAGCTTTCGTGACACATAACATGGGGTTTCTTGAGTGGAAGCCCCTAGTTTTACTGCTATTTTGTGTTGCTGAACCGGGGCTTATACTGGGATGAGTACAGTATCCCTAGACCAAAATATTCATGGACTAACAGCCATTGTCACAGGGCTACCAACTTCAGAAAATGGTAGCCCAAATGGACTACCAAGGTAAAAAGTTAACTTCGAGCCCTGAAGTTGATCATGTCTTTGTTGCCAATGGTTCAATGCTTCCAGTGTGATGTAAAAAATCTCGAAAGAGTTTAAGACAAATATTTTGTTTAAGTTCATAGTAAAGATTCCTATGATCTACATGTATATAAAATATTCCATGTCATGCACACTATGTCTGTTTTCATGTGGCAATACGATGGGATGTGAGAGAAAGACTGTATTTAGGTACAGTGTCTTTGAGCTCCCATTTTTGGGAGGACATACAAGTTTTGTACTGATGATTTTAACCCCCAAAAAACCTAATTGTCTTTCATTTCCTCCTACAAAGGAAAGGATATCGTTACCATTGAAATTATTTCAGGCACAGAGAAATCCCCCAAGTATCTCTCACCTTTGAACTTGGCCTCTCCCCAGTTCCATCCTTTCAAGGAGAGTTCAACTTCCTCTAATGACAGGCTGTAGTGCTTCTTGATGTAGTCTGATAACTTGTCATAATCCTGTCAAAAAGGGAAAGAAAACTGATGCGACATACTTTGCAGAAAGATGGTGATTTCATCTCCAAGGAAACGACGCAAAATTAATTCAACAATACTGTACCAGATGGTATCATGTTATTGATTTTGTCATACAGCAAATTGGTTTTTGTAAGGTTTGTTGGAAAAGTGAAAATATCTGCACATTTTGCAACAATGATTTTGCCTTGAGTGACTGTAATCAGTTGTGAAAGATCAACATGAAACGACTCTCCACACACAAGACAGACATCACTCAGTCTCAAATCTCTTGCAGACAAGTCTGTTGCCATTTCATGTTAGCAACTTGACAATGTATGCAATTACATGTAGTTATCTCAGTTTTTATGCATTTTTTTTTGTCATGAAAGTCAAAATCTATGCACAGAGCTTTATGATGTAAGAACCCAAATATATGCTACAACAAACTATTTGCTGGATATGTAGAGTTTTCATGTAAAATGCCTACGTCTTAAAGAAAAAGGACACAACTAACATCAAAACTCACCCCTTCCTTGAATCCGTCATATCGGAATATCGTTCCGTTTTTCATGAACAGTTTGAGTTCATGTCCCCTTGCTGCCCTGAGCCACTTTGTTTTGTCAAGGTCCTCCACATGCACCTGCTCAACTTTGCCAGTTCTGTTGTTTTTGAAGACTACACCTTGTTTGTGGAGCTTCAGGCGACCTCCATTCTAAGAATTAAGTTTAGTTCAAAAGAAGAAAGTGATATTAGAGATACTTTAATATTTGGTTGTTTGGAGATTAAAATATCTGTGCATGACACATAATGGGCCTTTACAATAAGAGGATTTAAGACATACTGTCAGAAAAAGTACATATGGCTATGTAGAGCAACAACATGCATGCAGAGATATTAAAGTTTCTCATATGTTAATTTCTCATTCTAAAATTTTAATATTAACTTAGCATGAAAAGGAAGACAGGTATGAAATATGGTAGCCCTGTGTACAATGCTGTTCCTGGTATTGTACAGCCACCCATCACAGGCCGTACAATGCCAGAAACACACAGCATCGCACACAAGGCTAGAGATATGGGGGAGTACTTATTAATTCTGAATGACATGATTACTGAAATATACAAAATATTAGTCAAGGGGTGATAAATACAATGTAACTCCATGCACTAAAATATCCGTTGGAATTGCTCATAATGATAATAGTAATCAAAAGTCTAGAAATATTGCCACTGATCCTTGAAAAGGAATTATTACAACAAAACCTTTGTACACATAACATCAATGTGACAATGGTTCTGTGTACTAGTCCTTGTCCTCAATTGTGATTTGCAGGACTTCCTTTCACAATACTGTTGTTCAGTTTACATTGCATTTGGTTTTCTGTTTTAGCCACTTTCAGTTCATGCCGATGACATAAACATACTGTGACTAAGTTAGTATTCAGTAAGAGGTCCAATTTCTCTGACACAGTCCATGAAGATAGGAAGTCCCTTCATAGCTTTATAAGTCCCTCTAGCCTCCATCACCGTGGTATTAAAAGCCTACGCTTTGCACGTCTTAAATATTTGCAGATATATCGTGCCCTAATTTCATCGTTCACGGTTTTATTACCTCAAGATAGGGCAAAATAAACTTTCTTTCTTTTCCTATCTTGATTGTTCCCTATCAGTATGTAATCGCCAGTTCTTTTTCATCATTTCGTAGTTTGTATTTCTTTGTCGCAGTTTGTGACCGGCGTTTTCGCTTCTCAGTCCCCCCCCCCCTGAATATGATTATCTACTGAATAAGTTGCGCACAAATACATTAATTTGGGAACATTCGGCAATTGAGTGCAGTGTTTCGCCACAACACATTTAGAGAATATGGCATGCAATTGCAGGTAAGGAAGTGCAGTGCATTCTGTTTTGAAGGCAGCCATTTTGAGTTGTGACGATTGCTACTGGAAGATTACGGCTAACGCCATTTATACTGCCAACTCCGTCGACTTACCATCGCCCCTTTAAATTCTTGGGATATATCGTTGAATTCAAGAAAGTCAGCCATCTTCTTCTGTGAAAATAACTGCCTCTGTACAGCACGATCACGCCAAGAAACGTGACCCTACCTCCGGCGTTGACTTTGAAAAAGAAAGATGGCGGGAAATATTCTTCTGCCCTCTGGAGGATATATAATCTAAACTTTTGTTTTTGTTTGATTTATTCTGTAGACAGAAAGATCCGTCGCTCGAGGACGCTCTCTAACGAGCGACGGATCTTTCAGTCAATTTCATTTTGACGTATAGTTAGAACATTCATAATGTTACACATTGGTTAAACTGTTGTAAGCTTTTAAATCATGCTTGCGAACTGTATTTCGGGTGTGATACATGTTGATTTCGCTGATGAGAGCTCAAACGATTTTGTTATTGATTTTAAAACCATTTCTATTAGCAACATAAGACCTAATCTAAACGATTTTTCCTACTGACAAAGTGTTCTCGCAAACTCATGCTATAATTACGTCTTATTATATTGGATGTTCGCATTCAAGTTTCTGAAAGTGTCGGAAAGTTGGTTGCACTATACAGTATTATAATTAGTTACCGTTATTGGACATTTGTCGAATGCAAGCTTGTCAAGCTGCCGGTACGGTGCACAGAGACACAGTACTGTAGATTTCCCATAATTCATTGTGATTTATATCCTCAGAGATTCCCCTGTGAAGTCTACCAAGTCTCCCATGTGTAGACAAATTCATAGACTAGTGGTAAAAATTCTGAAACCATACTTCTAAGTATACCATTCTTCTCAATTCTCATTTTAAATGATTTGGAAAATAATGCAAGATTGAAAGAGGAGATAGCATTTTTGTAAATTTTCCACTGATTGTGTCTTCAGCCATACAGAATAATGTAATGGAAATTAGGCAGACTAGTTGCACCTGATTTTTGAAACAAAAGGATATTGATTTTTTCCAATGGAAATAACAAAAGAAATTTGTATTCTAAGTTTTCTCAGACAATGACCCCTTCAGATCGTCATAACTTGCTGCCTTAAAGGTATGGCATTTGTAGTACCTACAGAACGTGACTTCCATGGTTGTTTAATTGTTATTTGGAAACCTTCACTGAAATATCTAAACATACTATCACTATATATTATTTATCAATTATACTGATGCTGCACATTATTGCTTGCATACAGAACTGAAAAAATTATAAGAAAAGTAACCTTCAAGGATACAGATCAAAGAGAATGCTTTTTCCTCTTTGATATTAATGATTGACATCCATTTCTGTATAACAGTTCAGGACATCTGGTTAAGCATAGAAAGTGTGAAATACATTCAAAGCTCATTCAAAATAAAGCTCATTCAAAATGTACTGTATTCAAACTTTAAGCTTGACACTTTGAAATTCCTATCTTACAACTGACATGTCAACAATTTCATTAAAACATAGAATGACTATTTAAAATATAAATATATGTAAAATGTAAAATATAATAAAAATATATATATATATATATATATATATATATATATAATTTTTGGTCCACCTTTTGCTTTACCTATGTCGCGCGCCGGGGGGGGGGGTCACCTGTTTTCGAAATTTGGAATAGGGGGGGTCACCCTGTTTTCAAAATTTGGCATAGGGGGGGTCAGCCACTTTTTGACGTCGGCAAAAAATAATCCACCGCCCCCCCCCCCAGGCCGAGGAAACTGACCAGTCCCTTAGCGAGCGAGCAAATGAAGTAGAGTTGTTATTGTAGAGTGATTCTGTGGTGTTTTCATGACTGCATATTGTTAAACAGTGATTTTGTAGTCTCAGGGCTTCGGCAAGTAAATTCCAATCGCACTTCGGCGCAAGTTGATTCGGGAAGTCTTGGGTTACACGACCAAAACATAGCTTAGTATGTCGTGTCTACAGAAAGTTTAATTCCTACAATAGCATACAGTCCCTTCTCAAGGGGAGGGTCTGTGAGTACGCTACCCTCCTGCAATCAGGGACGGTGATAAAAGTTAATAAGCTAGCAGGAATGACATAAAATTCCATGTGATAACGATATTAATAACGTGACAATATGTCACATAAGGGACGATTCAGAATTTACTTCCAGGGGGGGGAGGATTTTCAGGGGGGGGCCACCCATTTTTCCCAAGAAAATTTAGGGGGGGGGCCAGACAAAAATACCACAATCTTTTAGGGGGGCCCAAGGAAAAAAACATCAATTCAATATTTGCCCAGAATTTTTGATCTCTACAAAAGAGCACCGTAGACGCTACCTGGGTGACAGATAAACTCAACATGTTTAGTTAAACTCCTTTAGCTGCCAAATTCGGTAATATTCATAGTGGTTTGTTTTATGCATCTACTGCAGTATCTTGTTCTCCTCCCTGAAGCGTTATGAAATGTCCAGTATTTAGCGTGTCAATACAAACCATACAGTGAACAGTCAGGGTTGTTTTTGTTGAAAAGAGATCTCAGATCAAGTCCAGACTAGAATTCATTTATCAACAATAACAATGGTCATTTATGTTCACACTGGTATGTTGCTAAATACAGCATTGGATGTTCTATGTAGTGATAGAATAACAAACAAATGCTGATACACAGAGATGAACATTGAACAAATGCTAAAAATTACAGCAAATGTCTTTTTAAGGTTGGGTTTACCTTGTAGCTTGTAAAGCAGTTGAAAGTTGCATGATAAAGAAGTGTTAATTTATGCAAATGTATGCAAATCACCTGATTTCTTGGCTTCTTTTGCCTCCCAATTTCAAAATTTCCAACGAATTTAACTCCACTCCGGCTGAGTCAAATTTTCTGAAATTTCACATTATGTTTTTTAAATGCTATATAACACAACAACTATCAATTGGTTTTGTTTGGCAATAAAGCTCTTACATTTTTAATAAGAGGCATTTTAATTTTGCTGATCATGATTTTAATCAATTATTAGAGTGTCAGTCTTTAAACCCCTACAATTTTAAAATGAAGATGGATAATACCAAGTAAAATAGTTGTTTTTTTCTACATGAATACTATCCTTTCAAGTGAAATATTACATTTCAGAAAATACTGTCTAGTTTTCGACTTAAATTAATTTTTATCATTAATACAAAAATTGAGGTTTTTTACCCCAAATATACACCCACTTCATCCTTTGAGTAAACTACTGCTACTGCTACTCTTCTTTTCTGCTCCTTTTTTCTATGTTTCATTCTCATCAATTTTACCCTTTCTAAATTTTTTAAATGTTCTACATAACTTTTTACAGTGCTTACATCTACTATAAACTTTTTTGAAAATAAATTTATGGCCGTCTCATCTTCAAGGTGCTTTTCAAGGAATAGGTTTTAATGTTGAAAATAAAAATATTATGTATTACTGTCAAAAATATATGGTGAAAAATTTACAAAAGGGTTGATTTTCCAATAATCCTGTATGTGCATCCAGAAGATCATGTGGCACTGCACCAATGCTATGGTGTCGGATTGTTGAAATATTGTGTACACAAGAAATTTGCTGTCGTCCAAGAAGTGATCTCAGTGTGTATGAGGCTAGGAGAAATGTGGATAGGCTTACACATTGTGTATTGATGCTAATACTTTTGTGTCCATTCATTCTGATATGTATAATCAAAGATTTCACAGTGGCGGCTGGCAGAAAAGGCAAAAAAACAAATTAACATGTATTGTTTCGTGTCATCTGAAAACATGCGCATCATGACTATTCTAAAATTAAAGTTTGTTAAAAAAAATTTGAAATATGAATGCTCTGTCAATTTGAAAAATACTGCTGACAAAATGTGAATTTTGACTTACACAGGGTTATCTGCATTTTAATATGAACATTGGATTGTGAATGGAATGAGCAGAATAACATGTGAATTCATGTTTTGGATAAGGTGTTTTGTTCAAGAAATGTTCTAAAATATTCCTCAGCATTGTTGCTTTCAGTGGCAGCAACTTGGTTTTATGACAACCAAATTAGAAAAAAAGAGAAAATTAAAAACAAGTTGGCTTTCACCAATTTTAATTCCTAATGTTTAAAACTTTCACCGTGAGTCTGCAAATATTCAGCGTCATCAAATGAAAATGTATGCTGAACGTATGCATGTACATGTACATCTCACTTTCCAGAAATATCTGGATATCTGCAAATGAGATGTACCATTAAACTTCAAGATATATATCACCTTGCTAATTATCTTCTCCTCTGATTTTCTGTTCACCATTTCTAACTGACATCTTTGCTTGTCTTTGTGTGCATCATATGTATCAGTGAGACATAACGAAAAAAGTATTCATATTTAGTAATTAACTTTTCTTCAGAAATTTACAACCAGATATGTTTATTGCTACCCTTTCCAAAAGTGTGCCACTTGCAGTCCCTGCAAATCATTCTTTTTATAGTCACATAACCCTGAAATGATTTGTTATATCATCGATTAATGTCCACTAGGCCCTACAGTTCCTGCAACTTGTTAGACTAGATATGTCTATAATGTACCGTGTAAGCATGCATGTATATATTAGGGGGGGCCATGGAAAAAAAACAGGAAAGATGAGGGGGGGCCATAGATTTTTTCTATAATTTACTAGGGGGGGGGCATGGAAAAAAATCACCGAGAAAACAGAAAATCCTCCACCCTCCCCCTGGAAGTAAATTCTGAATCGTCCCTAAACCCTTATTAATCTAATTACCTTATAGATGTTTCAGAGAGAGAGAGAGAGAGAGAGAGAGAGAGAGAGAGAGAGAGAGAGAGGAGAGGAGAGAGAGAGAGAGAGAGAGAGAGAGAGAGAGAGAGAGCACAAAGTCGGTGATCGACTATTTCCGGAAATACAGCGAACAGGCATTTCCGACCATCGTCCTTACTCTGAGAACGGTACGCCCAAACGCAACCATTGTAATGTCGTGTTGGCGTGCAATCTCGAGATAAGAAATTGTAATTTATACTGTGTGTATCAATAAATGTCACCGGAAAAATCTGAATTGATAATCCGTCGGGATATCTCGTTGACAAAATATGCACTGAATTTAACATTTGGGGTAATATCAAGGACCCTCTACTGTGCGGTCGAATTACTACATACACTAGGTGGTCCTGCATCAATGGCGAAAACAGCCAGGTTTGGAGGAACTTGATGATGTACAACTCTCACTTGAAGTAGTTTGCCGATATGGTGCACGGCGTTGTGCATACTATATTGCTATCGTTTTTCGCATCTCGTTCCTCAAAATGAAACACAAAATCGTCAAAACGACCAACTACATGAACTCGTCCGTGCAATCGGTGTAAATGTTAGATCACCTTGGAGTTTTGCAACCTGAACTAAAGGTCACTAAAATGAGCTAGGGTGACTGTTTCTGATCGTTGCCGGGCATAATCCACTGGCACGACAGCTCATTCCCACTATTGTTTCCATATCACGATCTACTCACGCACAAATTCGGCTATCAGCTGTCTTTCAATAAAGGGCAAAGCAACACCGACAACATAGTGATGATTTCACTAGAAGTATACATATTTGGTCGTGAAAATGTATCCTTTAAACACATTTTTCAGAATAAACTGGCGATTCATTTTCAACACTACAATCCCAAATCATTTTCAACTTGCCGTATCGGGGTGACAATAGAGGAAATTTGTCAACTTCTGACAACGACCCAACAATGGAAGTGCTTTCCTGTTAACCTATACAACTAACAATAATCAAAACGATGATTTACGGCACTTTTGTTTATTCAATACATTGTAGACTTTGTTTCTACGCGCTATTAGAGCAAATAAATCTTATCGGTTTTTTTTTTTTGTTTACCGTTAATCGGTATCTGCAGAAGATTTCAGATTAGTCTAATGCACGACAACTTTAGTCCATGCATGAAGACACTGCAGTTCCGGAACAGAAAGTCGAAAAGCAGAAATCAGCGACCGTAGGTGAGTAAGTTACTAAAGTACAAGAATCAATCAGATTGACAGTCATTTGGCGAATAACATCTATCGGAGATTGATCGATATTGAGGCGGCGATCGAAGGCAATGTCACTCACTACCAGTGTCTTACAATTGCGCAATATTGTACTGTTTAATAGATGACTAAATGCCATCCTCCAGTGTCTTGTATGAACTGCTGGTCGGGCTCTGGCAACCCGACGTATAGCACTTCATTCTCTGTGCAAATGAAAAACTTCAGGCGATTTCGAGGCGACCTGACATTTCACACAACCAGTCTGAGACGACAAGATATATCGGGTCTGAGAAGATTCAAAATGGAGTGCAACATCTTATTTTGGTACACGAGTTTCTTTGTTCCATAATTCTTATCGCAATGACCATTCCTTACGTTGAGTCATAACTATATCCTTCAATGTTTTCAACAAATGACGACATCATGATAGGGAGTGAATATGCGGTCTATCTATATCACCATGGCAAAGAGTTTTAATGGACTTGAAAAAAGCATGTCGTGTTCTTGCGCTGTTTGTTTTCCTACTTTACAATCCAAGGGTTCACTCAACTCCAATCATACTAAAATCTCCATTATGATTTTATACTTAGCACACAAGCCAGAATAGTTCGCTATGCATATTTACATCAGTACAGTTTCTATGGAATACACTACTGTCTTGTTTACCAGGAAACCGAAGAACACACGTCTCATACGACGAAAAATCCGATGGCATTATTTCTGGACTTTAAAGTGACTTATCTTTTTTGTCCAGTGTAATTAGCTGTGTAAAACCAAAAGACTAAATTAGTGTGCAATAGACCATAAGTTACAAGCGAGTAAAGGGGTTTGAATGAATTACCCATTTTTAGTTTACCAAGTGTTTCGCATCTTTGATAGCTTCATCTACTCATATGCTCTATGGGATGAAGTCACCACCTTTCCGCTGACATTTATTTTGGTTATCTTTGGCTCACGTGAAAAATTTATGTTTCCAATGCAGATCTAAGTAAAGCTTTCGGTGTTTGAACTTGCAATCCACGTGCACAGTGGAGGTACTTGTTTGGGTTTTCCGTCAGTCCTGCGCATTTTCATGAAGTTGTTCCGAGCAGACTTTTGACACCCCAAGAAGTTCGATTCAAAAAACAAAAGGAAAATATAACGAAAACAAAACATTAACAAAAAACAACAAAACAAATAAGAACAACATAAAAAGGAACGAAAAATCCCAAAACACCGGAAAATTGTCACAACAACAAAGATGCTCCCTTGAAATTCCTTGCAACTGTTCTGGTTGAATTACATGTTAATGGCTCTCATACCCTGGACCCAACAGTCGCCGTAAAGAAGCCTTATTTTATTGTAACTTTACAACGACCAATTTCACCGAACTTTCCAACATCACTTCCAGTACAAGAACTTGCAATTGACCCGTTTATGAACAAGTTCATCGAGAATTCATTTGGCCTGTATGTCTTCTGCATCTTGAATAAATTTGAAAACCCGGCTTGGCCAAAAGAAAATGTCCCTCGAGTTTCCTATACAGTAGACTGAAAGATTCATTCGTGTATGTAGTCCTCTGACGCTGGCTAGGGTCATAGTCGGCGGAGCACACATACACGAACGAATCTTTCAGTTTACCTGTATTTCTTCATTAAAAGGGGTAATCCTAAAACCAAGAGGGTAGGGGAGGCCAGCAGAGTAAGGACTGGGGACACCGTGATCTTCCAGATATTTTCTGTCGCTGGGATTTGGCAGAGTATCGTTGAATAGCTTAACAAATTATCGCATCATTTCAAACGGTAAACAACACAACACACTTTGAACTCGACAAACACGACAATCTGTCATTGAGTTGTCGAAGACATTACATTATGCGAGGTAAGCCCAGACTCTCTCACAGCCCCTCAGCAGTTGAGCCGCCCTCCAGGCGCACCGTAGACGCGTGTATATAGATACGCAAGAACAGAACATACAGGCGACTGTTGACAGAGCTGCGTAGCGACCAAGGGGCGGTGAGAGAGTCTAACGGTAGCCGTACAATAATGTACCATGGTAGTTGATGGAGGGACTGTGTAAATACATGTACGTTGCAATCATAGTATTGATAGATAGTACCAGAAGTACGTCTAAGCGGTCTGGGCAATGATATCATTAGGCATAGAAATACGGCACAAAAACTGGACTCAAATGATTGGAGTCCAAATAAATCGTTTGATAATTTGGCATTTACCAAAAACGGTGGAAATTGATACAGTACAATACTAACCGACCAAAGGGAAGTAAAAACACTTGATAAAAGCAGAGGATATTAAAAACCACGAACGTTTCGGGTTCCTCCAACACCCGAAAAATTTTTTTCTGCACCTTCCATCATGGTATTTCGACGTGATTCCAATATCGAAGACCGGTTCGTCCTGGGGGTTCGTCCGTCTAATTTACCGATCGCGACCGTAGAATTGGCAGAAGTTAATATCGGACCCTCGGGTTTGCGGTACCTGCCCTAATATTTTAGGACTAATTTCATTCAGCCCCCCCCCCCCCCCCTGCGTGGAAGACTGCTTCTGGCTTGTTTACTTGCACGTCGGCCAAAATTTTTGATTGTATCACTGTTGTACTAAATGTAAACGTTGTAACATGCTTCACATTGGCGACACAGAATGTCGTCTGGGCGACATGTTTGTTGAACATCTCCGCGTTGTGATCGACAAAAAGCTTACATAACCGGTGGCTAAATATTTCTGTAAGCTTAGGCTGCGTTCACAAATAACGATTGGGGGGGGGGGCGCTGGAGGAATCGCGATTGAAATCTTATTTTTTTTCAGATCCCCCCTCAATACCCTAAAAAAAATTTCAAATGCCCCCCCTCTATATGATCAAAATTTTTCAAGTCCCCCCTAACTATCTCAAGCCCGCATATTTGTAAAGGTTGTACATGCAGAAAAAATCACGCATTGCGGCGTTCCGCCCGCAGGTATTCAACACTACACTGTTATTAGCACTTTGTAAAGTCGTATTCCTAAGACAAGTTCTTAAATTGATTCATTTAAAAGGCATCAGTGAACTTTTGGATTTATCAGTTTAAGCCAACTTGAGTTAATCCAACTCTGGCCGGGTCAATTGCTCCTGCCGAAAAGCACACAAATTGACGATCATGAGAGAGTGGGCAAATTGTTAATTCTGGCTAATTGCCATATTGTAAAAAACTGAGTACAGTGACCTACCAAAAATTTGTTTCAAAAGTACAAGATATATATGAATTAGATGCTACTCATAATTGACAATATTGGAAGGCTAAAATATTAATGTTTTAATCTTTGATATTTTGGGTGTAAAATGGCAAATTTTGATAAAAATAAATAATTCCATTTATTCACATATTTTTTCATTTAGTCTTTACTGTTCAAAGTTTTACTTTTGTATTATTTTATGACAAGAATGGGAAAATTTAGAAAATCAAGCATGGTGACCCCATCTTTTTTCTTTAATATTTGATTATTCTCATATGCCAGAATTCAAAAATTTGGGATAACTTTTCAAGTCTCGTGGTCTTCCATATGTTGCTTCCATATGTATTAATTTAGATAATTTTGACAATATTTTTGTTCAGTTTATACAACTGAGTTCTTGTTCTACTCCCTACAGCATGTTGAACTGTCCAGTATTCAGCTTGCTATCACAGCCTGACAGTATGTGTACCATGCATTGGTGTCACTGACAACTGACTGTCAGTCTGGACTCTAATTAAATCATCACCTAATATATATTAATATATACAGGCTTTGTCGACAAACTGAATATTGTGAGTTTGAGCATGCTGTAGGGAGACAGCAAGACACTGTAGTTGATATATTACATGAAATTTTTGCAAAAATCATCATTATTTGCAGCTTCTGCCCTGTTATTTATAGGCTTGTTTGTTTTTTTACAACAAATCACACATGTTTAGAATTTTTCGAGATAAAAGTCATGAAATGTAACAAAATGGTACAATTGGATGACATAGAAATGGTATTCATTTTTCATTGAATTACCTACAAAAATTTGAATTGGAAAATGTAAAACATAGAAGGGAACCAAAAAATTTCAAGTCCCCCCCTACAGATAGAGCAAAATTTTCAAGTCCCCCCTCTACTACCCCCAAAATTTTCGAATCCCCCCCTGAATTCCTCCAGCTCCCACCCCAAACCGTGTTTTGTGAACGAAGCCTTACATCACCTCATCGCAGCCGGTCCGATATGGCTGCTACTGCTCTCATTTCCACTAATGACTCTACCCGTCACAAACTGAAACAACTCACTATTTTTAAACTAGGCACCACAGCACCAGCTGGCATTAATGCTCAATTCGATACGTTTAATATTTCTGGCACATGATTGGTTGTTTTTCACGTTCGCATTCCCACGTTACTCCAACGACGAAGTGCCGACGACGGGTTGAACCCGAAACGTTAGTGGTTTTATCCTCTGCTTTTATAGCAAGAGTTTTTATATCCCGCTGGTCTGGTCAACACATATCTTTCTCAGATTGCACCTCAAAATCAGTGATTTTTTTTATTTCAGAATTGTCTTACAGAGGAGGTCCCCTTTCGTATTCTCCGCCGGTAAGCTCTCATATTTTTGTTGTCGCTTCTGAGAACGCAATATGTTAAATTTGTCGCTACTTGCCAAGAGATGCACCTCAGGGCATCAAAGTCGGTTCTTCTTATGCAAGTTTACCATACGTGAGGTCGAGGGCGCGCCCTTCTCATACCCTCCCTAGTAAGCTCTCCTTTTCATTCTTATGGCTTGAAAACGGAGCATATTTGTCACCACTAGTTTTTCTGACATAGCAGCTATAAGGGCGTCCAAATCTACTCATCCAATCGATTACACAATCAATCAATCAATCAATCTTCGTTATCTCAATTTGGGCAATAAGCATTGCAGCAGTGTCAGACATATATAATATATATATATATATATATATATATATATATATATATATATATATATATATATATATATATCAATTACAAAAATGGCAATTTAAAATACATGTATTAACATCCGGGCAGCATACGGTAAAACTCGATAAAAGGCACACATAGGGTAGAATGACGGTAATACAAAATTTTAAAACTTAGTTGAGTCTGTTCAATTGTCCTGTAGCCTTGTTGATAAAACAGTTTATATCTCTGTTAGTTTTAAAAATCGGTACTTTAAAACGACGACCAGATGGGATCAAGTCAAATTCACGATGCAATGGCTTCTGAAACTTGGAAAGCAAGATGGGAATATTTCCTTTGCATAAAGCGTGCTTATCTTGCAAGTGTGAGGGACCCGTTTGTTGCTCTCCGACAATTTTGCTGCAATTATTCACTGTCTTGCCAATGCTGTGTACATTTGAATTTGTGTACCAGCAGAAAATGGAAAATGTAAAAAATAATCTCGATTTATAAAACAGCGTCGCCAGGGACTTGTTTACATCAAAGAGATTCAATTTCCTAACGCAAAACAAACGATGCTGGCCTTTGCTACAAATAACATCATTATATAGAACCTAACTTATCATCCAATGTGGAGCCAAGATAACTATACTTATTTAAAATCTCCATTTCAGACCCATCTATATAATCGTTGGCTCTGGAGAAAATTGTTTTTTTAAAGTATAGTACCAGAGGGGGTTGCAAGATACCAAATTGCGTAGTCTACCCGCCTCCTGTCTTTATAATATGGTATTTCTCACACGCGAAAGAAATCTACTGAAAACCCTCAAGGGGTCTAGATGTAACATTCACTGATGTCCTGCAGGTAGTGGAAATGATATAGGCAATATTATTAATCAACAACTTTGTAAATGTATAGACAAGAAAATAATATTGTGAACGTTGATACGGCAAAACACAATTTAATTTTTGTCGTATCGGCATTTAAAGCTGTAATGATCCAACTTTATCACACCCCTCACATAAATAATCCTCATGTATGAAATTGCCTTCATTTCATTTACAAACTTTTGTTGATAGCAATGATACGGAGGTATAATACACATTGCATATTTTGCGAGTACATTACATATTTAGCCACCTGAGACCATTGACCTTCCAGTTATTCAAAATTATGCATTTCTATTCAGCGCAGTACACAGGTGTTACAGCATACTCAGTGTTAGACTGAAAAATGCGTCGCTCGAGGACGCTCCCTACGAGCCCCTCCTCAGAGGGGGAGCGTAGAGAGCGCCCTCGAGCGACGAATCTTCCAGTCTAACTCAGTTTGTAAATGGTGCAAACTAACAACTCTGCTAAGTAAAGCGCCGAAAATAATACTAAATGTATTGGAGTTTGGCGCTGTTTCAGTCCATTTGATTGATTGATTGATTGATTGATTGATTGATTGATTAAGGGGTTTGCTTGGTATGATTAACTATCAGCTATTATAATGATGATGCTTGTCTGGGCATATATTGCCTTGGCTTGCAGACGACGATGACACACAGAAGCCATGAATTACATAATGCCCCTTTGAACAAATGTACTTCGTACTTTATGATACTACAAGGTAACTCCATGTAAATATAGCAATATCCCTTACTGGTTACGTAACATTTCAAGGTTCAATGTGTGATGTGATGCATTGATCCATAGCAAGTGTCCCAACGTCTATGCTACATCTATATTTGTATCCCCTATACATCCATATCTTTGGCGTTTCGTCTTGAGGAAGTTACTACTTATGTACGTATTACTATAGCCCTTATGACTAGGCAATATGTGTTCAATATGCCCAGACGATTCCAGAGGAAATCCAGTGTTGTTCGTTGAACAAGTGCATGCATATTGTACTTATAGGCTTAAATAGTTAATGTCGACAGTGAAGTTTGTTCTTATGGCACAGTGTTACAGAAGAAAAAGAACACAGTTTGTTGTTGTCGTCAACCTCCTCCCGAGAATTATGGTATGCATTACTATGTTTGCAGGCGTTTTCCTGTAAGTTCTTTGCGGTATAGTTTCATTGATAATCTTGCGAACTCAGAACAAATACTACAGTTTCTGTCGAGTGACATTTTGGTCTTCGTTTTTTTTATTTTGAAAAAGATAAATTTATTCCAACAAAATGGCAAATAAAATAAATCAACATAACTGTGAATGTGTTAAGCGTTTGAACAAATTACAAGCAACTTGTCAGTCATTCAACTATAAGAAGATCATCATATAAATGCATTCAGGACGCATCCTTCTCCTTCAAGTCTTACAAGGCTTGAAAACTTTGTGATAAGATCCTCAGTTTTGTTCATCATCTTACAAATGAAATATAAAAATGTATTCATCCATGAGGAAAGATAACATTTTAATTGCACAACCAAGGATTGAAAGGAAACTTAATCCCGTCAAGAGTAGCAGAATTTCTAATATTCCAAACTGTGTATTTTACAAAGAAAGTGATACAGTGTATAATGTCTGATGTTGAATTATTATCATTTTCAATTCCTGCAATTGTTAATCTTTTGATATTGATACTGTTATCAAAGTTGTGTTTTCTGACAAAGAAAGAAATACATTTTGGCCTTCTTTTCTTTTGAAAAAGATAAATTTATTTCAACATAGTCACAAATAAAACAAATCTACATAACTGTGAATGCATTAAAATTACAATGCGTCTTGTCTGAAAAAACCCCAAATAATTAGCTATTTGATTACAAATATCATCATATGAATGCATTCAGGATGCATTTTTCTCCTTCAAGTCTTACAAGGCTTGAAAATTTTGTGATAAAATCTTCAGTTTTGTTCGTCATCTTATAAGTGAAATACAATGTATTCATCCATGAGGAGAGATAACATTTCAATTGCATAACATATGATTGAAGGGAAACTTTAATCCCATCAAGAGTAACCGAATTTCGAATATTCCAAACTGTATATTTAACAAAGAAAGTAATACAGTAAATAATGTCAGATGTTGCATTATTATCATTTTCGATTCCTGCAATTGCTAATCGTTTGATATTGATATTATTATCAAAGTTGTGTTTTTTGACAAAGAAAGAAATACATTTCTGCCAGATTTCTTTAACATATTTACACTCAAATAAGATGTGTTCCAGTGTTTCTTCTTGGCCACAAATATGGCATTTCTCATCACTTAAATTGAAAGTTTTGGCCAAGCTTCCTGCGACTAGGCCTCTAAGTCTAAAATATCATAGTTTTCTTCATTTTGGATGTTTGAAGAGATTATTTGTTTCCAGAAATCTGGAATACCATTGAGGAGTGTTTCATACTCTGTCTTAATTTCCTCTTGGACATGTCTATTTGTACCTCCTCTAATTTTTGCAATTATTTCCCATTGTTGAAGTCAGTCATTTCTGTCATCATTCCAGATGTCTTTAAGCCTTAAAATTCCTCTCTTTGACCATTTTTCATAAAAGAGGACACTTCCTTCATTCTTAATATTGTCATGATACCACAGAACTTCTCTAAGAAGATTCCGTTTTGATGTTGGCAGATTCACTCTTGTAAGTCTAAGTGACTTCCAGGTATTTAAATATCCCCATACACCATCGGGGTTCGTTTGTTGTTGACTTTGAAATTGAGATGGAGGTAGTGATAATCACTATTCAGTTTATTGTCAGAAATCGCTATGAAATATTTTGATAAGCTGGCCCATTTAGGGGTCCCTTTATCTGGATTTTTCTCAAATAATTTCATAAGCCACTTTAATTGGAGTGCATTAATTTTTTATTCAATGTCGACCAAAAAAAAAAAAAAAAAAAAAAAAAAAAAAAAAAAAAAAAAAAAAAAAATTGGCCTTCCATTGCACGCTGGTATGTACTTGCGCCCCCAACGACAAAAACACAGATGGTTATGTCAGAGTCCTGTTCCATCTGGAAAGTTTGAGCACAGTCTTTCAGGGTTAATAAAACAACCAGTTTGATTGTAGGGCAGTCACAGCCTTTATAAGTGACGATTCCAACAATCAATTTTACTTTCAAAGGATTTGGATGGTTTCTTTTCAAGATTAGAATGATGTGTTTTTAAAATTGTGAATTATGAATACAGGATTATGTTATTATATGCCTTATTGATAAAACGGCTTTCCTTGAAGCAAACGAGTGTTGGACAGTTAAGGTGCAAAGAACCATTTTCCAATCATTGGCTAAAAGGGTCTCAGTGTCCCGGCCCGGCTCGGGTTTTCATATTTGCCAACAAATTTGATTATACTCAGGAACATTGTGCAATAAAATGCGTATCTAAAATTTAGCAGTCTGTTTTGACTATTGGATCTATAATGTATAATTATGTATTATTTATTAAAATAAATGTTCTTATGTGCATTAGCGAAATTTAACAAAGCCCGTCTGCCTCGTACCTGTATACTCTATTGTACACAAACGTCACTCTGCCGCGCATGTTATTAATTTCTTGAAGTTGACGAGCTCTACTTCATCTATATTTGTATCAAAATTTTCTCTGATATGAATGATATTTCCCCCATCTAGGCATCTTTGAAAGTTACGCACCATTTCAGTCATGTATCTTAGACACTTTGTCACAAATAATGATAACAATTTTCTGGAGTTGAGGACATTACTTCATATTCCTATTTTATAAAGTGTCCTCCAATCATACTGTGGATGCCATTTCCCCTTCATGGCATCATTGAGCCCATTCAGTCTAATTCAGGCACATTGTTTTGTTAATGAAGAGATGAACCAAAAGATTGACTTGGTTTGATTAAAGGTGAAACCTTTAGCCTCGGATAATAATAATAATAAGTATTTATATTATAAATATCATTTGTGTCTCGTCCTTCGCCTGGCGTTCGAATTCCTCCACTCTTCGTTTTAGATTTTCTCTCCAAGTTGATGGGAGAAGATATATTCGAGTTACAAAAATAACTCATGTTTGAACAATGCCGATTTGGACCCATCATCTAATACTGAGTCTCCGTTTATTTGTTAAGCAAAGTAAGCACATGATGAAACACTTATAATAAGGCCAACGAAACCGACGGGAGAATGATTCGCATCCGTGAAAAACGAGCGAACTCACCAAGCAAAGAAAAGGAAAGCTTTTTGCAATAATAATTAGAGAGATTTAGGTATAGTTAAAGGACACGGCGTCAAGTTCAGTTCATCTTCTTTCCTTGTCTACCCAAATTGTTTGCCTATCAATACCATTTAGACTTGAACTTTACCTATGTGTGATGTTGAAGTGAAATTAATGTTGGCTATGCACAATTTGAACAATTTTGGTGTAAGTGAAACGTGTTCACTCCATATTTAGCATGCTTAATTACAATAAAAGTTCTGAAAAAGTTCCTATTCGAACGTTATTACCTGCTGCCTTCCTCACATGTGAAAGACATGCTGTGAAAGTAAAGAAAAGCCAGTCAAACATATATATATAATTGTTTCACTGTTTTGCCCCATGAAATTATCCCAAAAGAGTTTCTGGTAAGATACACACTTCACCATAAAGTCAATCACGAGGGACTCAGAATCCTTTTCGGCTCGACCTTGATTCTTCAGTGCGGAAGAATATAAATTTATGCAATGTTTTGTGCTCTTATTTTCGCAGAAATATCAAGCCGACGGATATAAGAGATGGAGACCAAAGGTACCCAGACACTTGACGAAAACAGTGGAGACAGTCTTGGCTCGGAGAATGTTGGATATACCCTGGATGACGTCATCGGTGGTGGCGGTGATAAAGGTTGCCCGGCTCTCGACACGAAGAAAGAAGATGTCGACGACGCCGACAATAACAGTTCAGAAAATCCGCCAACGAAGACGGAAAGAACCAGTAGGAAACGGCGTATCGTGAAAAATCTGTTGTCCTTAAATCTAACATTTTTATTCCTGTTCACTGCATTCCAGGCCCTATCAAATCTGCAGAGCTCCATAAATTGCGATGAGGGACTTGGGCTGGCATCACTTTCCACCATATACGCATGTCTGATCGTATCTTCTTTGTTTCTGCCGCCGATTGTTATTCGATATGTCGGAACAAAATGGACAATGGCGGTTAGTATGGTTTGTTATGTGCTGTACACAGCGGCCAATTACTACCCGCAGTGGTACACTCTCATTCCGGCGTCTGCTCTGGTCGGCTTCGCCGGTGCCCCCCTGTGGACGTCTAAGGGCACCTACCTGACAACCAGCAGTATCCGATACGCCGGGTTGAGTGGGGAAAACTCGGACGTCGTCGTCAATCGCTTCTTCGGCCTGTTTTTCATGTTCTTCCAGAGCAGTCAGATCTGGGGAAATCTGATGTCTTCAATCGTTCTGAGCAGCTCAGACGACAACGAAACCGAAAGTGTGGTGACGTACACCTGTGGTGCGAGCGATTGTCAGGAAACCACCGGCAACGAAACGACCTACTGCAACCCTCCTCCACGCGACTTGACAAACATACTCCTCACTGTCTATCTTATCTGTGGTGTCATCGCTATCATCATCATCTCCGTCTTCTTAGATCAACTGAGAGGAGCGGAGGAGAGAAAGAAGAACACAAAACCACCTTGTCAGCTATTTTTGGCGACGGTACAGCTTTTGAAAGACTACCGTATGGTGTTGATGATACCACTGACAATATTCAGTGGTTTGGAACAAGCCTTCATCGCCGGGGATTTCACGAAGGTGCGAAAATAAGTTATCATATTTAACCATTTCCCCCCGAAATATTCAACGTTCATATATATTTCTGTACACGCAGACGCCAGACCACTGTCTACTGATGCAGTTTGCAGTAACAAGACTACAATATTTCGGTGGCGACCCTGAACATTTTTGTGTCGGTAATCGTACAATAATAACTATTGCTTTGATTATGCGAGTTCTAGTTTACGTATTACGTGTACAAGCACTTCACACTCGACAAACTTCATACTATGGTTAACCACTTGTCTAAGACTCGACGAATAAATTGTCATACCGATTACAAAAGTGGAGTTCAAATATCATACATCTATAAAGGAAGCGATGGAAATTTGATGGTAGGAAATTACCGTGATATCTTCACTTGGCTCACATCATGCACATCTTTACTATGCAAGAGGACTTTGGTTGAAGTGAAGTGATTGATACAGAGAAATGAAAATATACTTAAGGTAGTATGGGCCTCGAAAGGGAAAGACTTAAACTTTTTCTCAAACTTTCCTGAATGAAACTTTCAACCATTCTCTTACCTATCGGGGGGGAGGGGGGCACCATGCCAAGTTTGGAACAAGCGAAACAAATTACCGAACATTTGCGATATTTGAAATTCAAAATGGCCGCCATTCCTGTGTTAATTCTGGGGAGAAAAAGAAATTTTGGATTTTCTAAATACTAAGCCGTTGAAAGTTTCTCTAAGAGCTTCAAATTGAGCCCCTAAAAGTGGTATACCAGAGAAGACTTGTAGAAATTGAGAGTTCGGCTATCTGTCTTTAGGCGCATTCTACCTTAAGTGTACTTTTCTCTGCACAATTTCCTGAAAGGTATGTTAATACATAAATTACCATACATGCATGAGAGACATTAATGCATGAGTGTCGACGTCAGAAACCTTTTCAGTAACTTTTTTTCTGTTTTACACTTTCAGTCATATGTGTCCTGTGTTATTGGTGTTGACATGGTTGGTTACGTCATGATATGTTACGGTGTCAGCGACGCCATATTTTCCTTTCTCGTCGGTCGTATCGCAAAGTACACTGGGAGAGTTTTGCTCATGGCAACCGGTGCCGCCATCCACTTGGCGCTCATCATCTCCTTATTGCTATGGGAACCACTGGAAAGTCAAATGCCGGTGTATTTCACAGTGGCTGCTGCGTGGGGACTTGCCGATGCAATATGGCAAACGGAAATAAACTGTAGGTATTCAATTTTGACCCCAGGGGCATGACAGAGTGAATAATAAACAAGTAAACAAACAAGAAAGAAATTGAGAAAAAAACAATGACAAAAGGAAAAAAAATAACATACAAAATAGGCAACAAACAAAACAAACAAAAATATTATAACAAACAAAAGACATACAAACTAACAAACAAACTGGGCAAAAGTGAATGTGACAAATATGTGTTCAATTGTTAGATTTCTGACCAACGTTTGAAAATGCGTGATCTTGCTGTGTGATGGTCCTCCTCTCTCTACAAAGGGTGTGCACGCTAATGTTCACTCTCCTAAGACCATATCGTACTTTTCTAGTCGAAATCCGTGCACAAGTTTGTTATTTGCAATGACTGTGCATCCTTGCTGATCAAATCGACATTGTTATGAGGAAATGTTGAAGGTCGAGTCCAAAGCCATTTCTAGGCTCATTTCCCTCGATTTTTCTGTAATTATTTTGTACCTTTCTATTTTAGAGACGTGAGTTTAAATGAGCGAATAATGAAGATATTCATAGTTATAAGTCAGGCTTGGTTTATAACAAATCCAGAGATTGTAAGAATTATATAAAAAGAATCTGCATATTTGTTGTCTTTCAGTTGTATACACGGATTTGAAAGATATTGTCAAGGCTTGTCAATGAACAAATTTAAACCGGAAATCTTACAGCGTGTTCGCTAAAGGGAGGAAAAACCGATTTTTGTAAGGTTCAGAAAAAATGCTTGTCACGTGACTCTTATGCAAATAATGACTGTGTACTGCACTCGGTCGGATTTCTCTATATCAGGGATTTCAGAAATATATACTTTATTGGGGTTTAGTGAGAAAAAACTAAAAACCTGAAAGTGTCTTTAAAGGGACAAAGTCGGCCTTTTTTATGCATTTTGTTTGATACAACATACTACTTATATTTTTTGACACTTTGAAAGATACTGAATGAATGGGTGATCATGCATATATTCGGCCCTGGTTTAAGACACCATACATGAAACCATCGCGAAAATGAATTAATGGTCATGGCCATTGACTCGTTTCGCGATGGTTTCATTTAATTTGTCTAAAATCGGGGTCGAATATATACATGGTCATCCATTCACTCACTTTCTTTCAACATGCCCCTTTAAGGTATGTAGCTACCTTAATTGAGGTATGATGGAAACAAGTTCCCGTTTTATGCGCATGACATTGACTTACAAATTAATTGGTTGGGCGCACATCAATGTTTCCATTCGGATTAATATCCGTTTCCATTCTCAGTTCATGCTGAACAAATCCATCTACATTTCTTACAGCTGTGTATGGCGTAGTGTTCAGTGCCAACCAGGAGGCCGCCTATTCCAACTACAGACTATGGGAGTCTCTCGGATTTACCGTCTCATTTGCATACAGCCTGTTCCTGTGTGTGTCGACGAAATTGTACATCTTGACAGGGGTGCTGGGAGTCGGGTTATTGTCTTACTTCGTCGTGGAGTACAAACGTTGGAAGGAGCAGAGGGAAGATCAGAAGAAATAAATGTAATCGAGTGTGTGAGCTCCCAAGCCAACTTGACAGAGTAGAGGACCGTTCTTGTTACTATACGTGACAATCCACGCGTTGTAGTACACATACATGCAATTATACACAGCTATCGGCTACATTTTATTATAATTGATATATTAAACACAATGAAGAAAAAGAGACATCGAAATTAAAGACAGGGAGAGCTGAAAGCAAGCAGCCCAACATGGGCCCAACATGCACAAAATTAAGTCCGCACAAACGCACCAAAGCTTGCACATACGCAATCTCAGTCGTCGACTTCATGTGGTAGCTAGTCGTCTGATGTGTAATCATAGTTGATCAACAGTGGATATATGATTTCATATGCATGTGCACACGCAGACACAACAAATGGTACGACAAATGCCATTGGTTGAATCAAGGGTATGTGATATAAGAAAGCACTGTATTCATATTTTCTATAATAAAGTCATGAGTACCATATCAAAACTACGGATGGGGTTCCAGAGAAAGTTATAATTTTGCAGAAGAGAACAGATTTGTGGCGATAGTTGCAGTATATAAGGACCTCAAGTACACCATTTTTTTGTTATACAACTTTTTGTGCCCAAATTAGCCTAGCTAAGATGAAGGTGACCTACAATGGCAAATTGAATTCAGGAATTACACGGGGCATCCTGCTCGTGTCACGTTTTATACTGAAATACATTTTTGTAATAGAAATGTTAACTGACAGCGTAACTACCTCAAATCTTGCTATCCAATAGGGACCGGTATCCCAGCTGCCATCCCCCCTGACAGGGTAATAATTATAGCCTAGAGTTTCATGTTTACATTAGATATCGAATCAATAGCATGGTTATGATAGATTTTGTCGAACACAGTGACAGCGTTTCTACAGGCTCAAACATAGTCAGATGAATTTGTGATAAGAATATTTAATATAACGGGCGTTCCTGTCATTCATGAATATGAATACCTTTGAAGCTAGTTCAAAGACAACTACAACCGTTTTCAGAATTAGTCAGCGAAGGTACCGCTGTGAACTGCAATTTAACTGTTTACACAAATTGGTTTCAACTGTAGCTAGCTGGAAAAGTCAGTTATTTTGACTGCCCACATGCAGAGTAAAAACCGATCTTGTGTCATCTGACTCTGTTAGTGTTGTCGACTTTCCCAGCTACCTCACTTTAATTAGTGTAAACAGTTTTATTGCAGTTCACAGCAGCAGCTTCGTGCATTCACTGAAAATAAACTTTCATACCTAAATTACAATATATAATGAAAATGTATAATGAAAACATAGAGTTAAACTTAATTACTCTGTTAGGAAGAGTAGGTATAATTTATGACGATACGACTTCTTCGAATTTTTTGTTCTGTTAATATAAACTACTCTTTGAACCTTTTCACTCCCATTTTCCCCTTGAAAGGTACATCATGATGTGGTGAAAGGGTTAAAGGTACATTGCAATGAGTGTCAGGCTTATTGAAATAGCCTGCATATGTATAGGCAAAAAAAAGGAATTTTCAAAATTCATGTGTATACTGATTATTTGACCCATATGTCTTTTTTATACATATGTATGTTGACAAAGTGAAGTCTGGTCATTTCTGTGGTTAAGGTAGTATGCGCCTCTAAAGTGAAAGTATTAAACTTTTGCCTAAACTTTCCTCAAGGAATCTTTCAACCATTCTTTTTCAAAATCAAGAATAAAAATCGGGGTTCACCGTGCAAATTTTGGTACTAGAGAAACAACTCAAGATTTACCGTATTAACTCTATGGACAAAAATAAAATTTTCGAATTTCGAAAAAAACTAACTTCGTGAAAATTTTCTTAATTACACCGAGAGCTTTATTAGGTAAAATGAACCCAAAAAAGTGGTATATCAGAAAAGAATTGTAAAGGTTTGAGAGTCCGAATATCTGTCCCCTTAGGCGCTCTGTACGCTACCGTAATCTTATCAACTCATGGAGAATATTCTTGTCATGTCAACTTTTTCATCTCATAATCCTACGAGCAGCATTGTAAAGTTGGTATATATTTGCATTGTCACAAGGTATTTTGTACCAATGGAGAGAATGAAATGAAAGCCTTGTAGGAGTTTCCTTCAACCCTTGAACACTTCCTTGACAAGTGTTCACAAAATAATTACGCAAATTGCGAAAAGGACCTCTATTCGCAAATACTGTTAACTTTTAGAAATCTCGTGATGTTTTCGTTGAAAATATTTGCTAAATTGCCATGGAGATAATTGTGACCCTCTCATCAAAATTGAAAAATCAACCTTGTGAACTTTAAGCTATAATGTGTCTGTAGACCGAGCTTTAATAAAATATTAAGACTTATTGCAGCGGAAAATATGTGTTTAGCAACGGCTTTCAACTGGCGTTTCCTGTCCTGTCACGATCTTTGTCTTTTTCGTTTTATATCAGCTTTTGAACCCAACAAATAATAATAAAATAATAACTATAATAATAATACAGGAAGTCACTACGGAAGAATTTCCACTCTGTCTTTCGACTACAGCTTTTAACATAAGGTATCATTTGTGAGCAAATGCAACAATGAGTTCACTGATGAGGTATTTGGTTGAGGCATGGAGGTAGTAGAGACTACCTCCATGGTTGAGGGAAAATAAATAAATTCCTTTCAAGGGAAGTTTTCTATTTAGCGACAAAAGCGGTTTTGTTTTGTTTCGGCTCAGGAGGTCAAACTGGCTTCCTGAAAAGGTTGGTATGGTAAAATAAGGTAAAAAGTCACGCGTGGTACAAAGTCTTGTAGATTATACATGTTATAAGTATATGGGTAATGTTAGCTGTGGAAACGCAGCTATCTGTTGGCGGGGTTGCGTGCGTCGTTATATGGGTCAAAGGTCAACCCCGCCACGGATATGTGGCGGGGTTGACCTTTGACCCACATAACGACGCACGCAACCCCGCCAACAGATAGCTGCGTTTCCACAGCTAGGGTAATGTTTACTTCGCATGCGCAATGAACTTTTTCCGACCTGCTCAGCCACAGGACGGAGATAATGTTTGAGCTCGGAGGTGGGTCGTAATATACAGCGACAGCGACAGGAACCACTTATTTGGGGCAGATTATGTAGAGATCTTCAGCAAGCATAATCATGTCAAGAGCGAAAATCGCTGTTATTGGTGCTGGCGTGAATGGATTGTCATGTGCCGTGAACATCATCGAAAATATTCCCAATGCGGAAGTGACCGTGTTGGCGGACAAGTTTAGTCCGCACACGACTGGCGATGTGGCTGCCGGCGTATTTGGGCCAAGACCTCTGTCGTTTGGACACACAGATGTATCACTACAAAGGTGAGAGAGAGAGAGAGAGAGAGAGAGAGAGAGAGAGAGAGAGATGGGGACGGAGATGGGGAGGGCTCCAGACTTTTGCTCATGAATGATAATGATATTATGTTTTACTTGTAACGGGAGCCATGGGAAGTAGCAGCTCTTCGTGCACGTCTTGCCACCACAGCCTGTGTGTTCGGTCGGAGGCGTTGCTGTCGAGGGCTGTTTTTTATCAACTTCATCTATAGCAAAGTGATAAACTACCCACTACTTTCAAAAGGAGAACAAGGGATAGACGTTACGGTCGCATAAACAGTCTGTGTCAACAAGCACTAACACAAGAACCAGGGATTTATGTCTGCTGCAACTTGCATTCAGAGCCACGGGGCCAGAAGGCATTAGTAGTTATAACTGAAGCGTACAATTGCCTGTGTCATTATTTATTAAGTCTATAAATATGAATATAGTTGATTAAAAATATAATATCTCTGTCAGCATTGTATACTTAGCACCCAAATGCACTGGAATCGTTCAGAAATTTATGCCAACATCACTTGGTTGTAGCACAGATCCTTTGAAATAGGGTCTATAGGCCTAGTTGTAGCATCAATTGTTCATCAGCCGCCCTAACGATCCCTCTACCCCCACCCCACACCCCTTCTTAAATTTGCCATAATACTCAACGTTACTAATTCAAGATTCCAGGGCAGTTAGGTGCTGATACACATATACAATGATGACAGAATATATTTTTTTATCAACAGTGTTCCTATTAATAGTTAAGCTATTTTTATACTTTTGTTATGCTAATAATACCGTCTTGCCCAGTGGTAGATGTTACGGAAGAGGGATGTTGGCATGAAAAGTGTCAGATAAGATTCACAACCTCATCTTCTCTTTTGTACTCAAGCCAATTGAATTCACACACTGAGAAACAACCTGTTATGTATTCAAATAATTCATACTTCTTTGAGTAGAACAAAAATCACTCAGGTGTGTATAGTAATGAAGTTTTGACTTTTCGTTGTTTGCTGTATGAACACATCTTTTCAAGCAGACATAGACCCTTGGCCCATAATGTCAAGGTAAAGATGACATTTGAGATGAGATTGCAAGGTATGACTAGCAAGTTAGGAAGGAAATTAGAGCATCATTACTCATGACCTCTTTTGTCCTCTTCTGCTTCAATGCGTCCACTTTCACCCATGCTGTGCTTGATACCGGTACGATGCTGAAGGAGTTGGTTTGAATCTTCATTGAAGCATTTTGAATCACTGCTGCGGACAGAATATGCAGGAATCATAGGGCTGGAGTATTTGACAGGGTATTTCCTCAGCCATGATCCATCTAAAGATATGAATAAGGTGAGGGCAGCAGAATGAATATAAAATAGTGTTCAAAAGTAGAAATATTATGTGTATATATATGTAATATATACATATTTGTTGTCCAACTGTTACCTAAGACCATACAATAATGATAGACCAGGCTATTTATATGAGGCAGCCCTATAGCAGCCACTGTCTGCTAATTTCTATCAATCCATGTGTCTGTCTGTGACAAAAAATGAAGCAGTGTGAATTTTTAACCACATGATGTACACATATTTCACTTTCATAGATTTTTCATTCATAAATGATTTTAATAATATAACAGCTTAATACCCATACAAAATGGGAATTTATACGTTTTATAGCACATTGATTTGTATCAAGTGTTATTGTGTAGTGATTACAATTCGTCTCAGTAAGTTTTGCCACTGTTTTGAATTCTCCTTTTTGTCTTCTATTCTGGGCCTTACAGACAGGCTTAGATACCCCTGACAGTTTAACCTGATAAGACCAAAATATCTATGTACAGTTGCTGTAGAAGTCATATTGTTTGAGTTGCCACCATTTTAATTGTGCAGGGGGTGTAGCATTTGAATTGTTTTCGTTTTATTGCAGGCTCTACCTTGGGCAGATTTGGTTTACAATGCACATCTGCTATCAAAGAAAGAGCTGGATCTCTTTCCAGGATATAAGTAAGTCTACATTCATGGCTCTGTCACAGAGTGAACAGGTCCAAATCTGCCAAGAAAAACACAGCAAATAGTCTAAAGTGTGTTAGTGAAAAGGCATGGCTGAGGCTGCCAGCTGATAATTCAGAAATTATCGCATTTTGCTTCTCATACATAATGAGACTTTCTAGAATTTACTTGAAATCGCTAAAGGTGACCTCCAACTTGTCCTTGACTGATGACAGTCATCGATGTACACTCAAACTCACGGACGGATCAGAATTAAAGTATCAGATCAGCCTCATATTCAAAAATTACTATAAAATATAAACCACAATTAATGTACAATGTAGGTGTGAGCCCTGCTGTGAAAGGTCGCATGTTTACACAACAAAGTCCAGTCTTAGCCCAGCTGGAAGGCACTGAAAATTTGTTGGAATTTCAAGTAAGCCTTCGGCAGTTTCAAGTCAATTTTAAAATATCGCATGAGTCTAAATGGCAAATTGTGATAAGTTTTTTAGCATGATGTTGCAGACAGTATCAAGAAACCTATCTTGATTTATTATGCTTTATCTTGTGTCAATATTTGCATACAGAGCCCTCATATTAAAATCAACACTGCATGTGTAGCTAACTCATACCTTGTGCCTCTGGGTCAGATATTTGGACTCTCAAAGTTTTACAATACTTTGTACTTTCAAGCCTACACCAAAACATGCACTGAATCAGTGTGCCCCCTCAGCCACTATGACGTGCCAGGATGCAAACAAATTGCCTGTTTTCAAGCATATTGTTGGTTTACATGCAATGATGTAGGGCTGACACGAAGAATATTCCACAATTTACCAAATTGACACAAAGTTTTCAGAGAGACACATTTCTGGAGGGCACAATGCAGTGACTGAACCACAAACTTGGTAATTCCATGACTGATATGCATTATTGTTAAAATAATGAAATGTGTGTGTCTCTTTCAACCAATCGATGTGATTGAAAAGAAATGTGTATTTTTATTTTTTGTACTGTTAATGGGTGAAACGGGTTGCTGTAGATGGCAACAGTAAATACAGAACTTTGTAAAATGAGTTTGTTTGCTCCATTTTAAGTGAAAACATAGTTACAACAACCTTTGAAGTTCAATTTCATTTTTACCACGCTTCCAACAGCAGAGATACAAAATTACATCAGTGACTACCAATTATCTTGGCAGATCATCAATAGAAGTGAATTCGCAAATTCTTGATTGGAGGCCTTGTTTTCATTTTCATGTCCAATTGCATCATACGTTACCGCCAGTTGACCTTTACCTGCCACTGACCCTAGTCTAATACCTTTGTTCCAGCACAGAATTATAGTTTATCTTCACCTCCCTTTATACATTGGTAGTTGTAATCATCAATATATTTTTTCTCTCTTCTTGACAGAAGTGGTATCTGTTTCACGACAATAGTGTGTGATTGTAGAAAGTACCTTCCATGGTTAATGGATAGGTGAGTATTGCCAGGTGTAGAAACCTAGTTTAACATGAAACTTATCATGGAGTATCTTTCCAATCAATGCTGATGTAGTTTTGTGTTGAAAACTGTCAGATGCATTATGATAATTTCAATTTGCATATCAACTATACATTCTATCAGGTAGGCCTTCTGTCTAACTTTAGATTTATGAGAAGTTGCTGTACGCAATCAGTCATTGCTATTGAAATTCTCAGTGACAATAATGCTTTTTTCGGTTGTGTAGAATTTCCAAGATTTTTTCATGGTAATGAAATATAGTTTAAACGTACACTTGTGGAGAATAGAAAGCCTTGCCTTTTAAACATCATTATCATCGGTTAAAGTGAATATTTTATGCTCAGTTACACTGTACTTGAATGAGAGTTATTTGTCAGTCAATCTTGAAAGAGGTCAAGGGAGACGTATTGATATACTTCTGTTTGTACACGCATCTGGCTAAATTTTATTTGTCAGAAATGCCTTGACTGATCTCATTCAAATTTGACACAAGGACATAGTGCTATGGTGTGCACGCACAATGCATATACATTGATAATATGATTATATATACCAGCCTAGTGGCCATTCTGTCAGAAATTTGTGTGGCCAGATGTAAATACTCATGCTTCAATTTTCTTTCAAAATTAACATATATGTACATGTACAAGGTTTCACTATTACATACAATCTTGGTTTCTGCAATCCATGAGTCAGAAAATGAAAAAGATGGTGATAAAGTGAACTGTTTTGGCTAGGAAGACGCATATACTTTGATTCAGTGATTGCAAAGCTTTTATCAATTATAATCTATCACAGGAAACTGAAGTGAATTGACTTACAAAGTGTAGCCATTGTTACATGCCTGTTAACTGTTATTTGTCAACAGCTGCCAGAACTAATGCTGATGGGGACTATGTCACAGATGATGACTTGTTCTTACAATGTTTCTCCGTTCACGATCCCTCCACAACCGTGCTCAGTTATAAGTCAGTGTGTTGTCACATAGTGTCCCACACCCCTTTAGTAGTGACAGGTTTGTTTATTGTAAAGTTTATTTTACTTTCAGATTTAAAAGAAATGGAGGTAAAGTTGTTGAAAAGAAGGTTGAGAGGATGGGTGAAGTAAGTATTGATCTTCTGTCCGATATAAAATCATACCAGGCAGTGTTTTGTAGTGTTGCAGTTCTCCTTCATTAGGTGCACTTGAAACGATGGAAATAGAACCTCGAAGGTTATACTGGTAGACCGAAATCAATTTCCAAATTAAACATTTTTTAACGTGTTCACCCCAATTCCCTGTGAGCAGGTCCATCCTTGTTATTCCTCACAGTGGGTTTTGGGCCAAACCATTGTGGTGAAAAGGTGAAGTATTTATGATTGATACACTTTAATGCTGTCACCCTTATTTGCCTTCAGACTGTAACTTCAACTTCACCGATAAAAACAATAGCAGTAGGCTGAACCATGATTGTAAAAGGATTAAATACGGCTTCCTGTACTCTCTTAGTATTAAAGAAGATATAAGAATTCTTATGAGAGTGATTGAGAGCAAATGAATGTGGGTTTAATGTACATGTATGTTGAAAGAGAGTCAATCTCCATAACTATATTCACATTTGAATGCTTCAATAATTTCACATGATTTCAGCTAAATGGTCATTATGATGTCATTGTCAACTGTACTGGCATCGGTGCAAAGCAACTGGTTGGTGACACTTCAATGCAACCAGGTCGGGGCCAAGCCATCAGGGTAAGGAATAAAACCCAATGTAGCAATCTGATGTTACTTATTGTAGTGAAATTAGGGTATGTTTTAAGCTCTGAGTAAAAATGGGCCAATGATTTTAATGCATGGAAAGCGGGTACAAATTTTCATTTCACCTCGCCCATTAATGAATGACAAGAGTTGTAAACTAAAAATACTGAACTTTGTTACAGAAATCAGTACAATTGTCTGTCTTGAAAATCATCTTCTCTGTTGTGCCATGAAATATAAATGACAAAATCATCATTTAAAATGGTGTTTCCTTTGTGATTTAATCTGCTCACCCCCAGTGCCCTGAAAACAAGTCCACACTCACCATTTAAAAGGGGTTTGGATGAAAGGTTTTCATACCCATTTTCTGTCAAACCATAGAGACAAGAGGCTGGTGCAAAAAATATAATAGTCAGAGGGTCGAGATGATGCATCTGTAAAAAAGTGATGCCAACTCACAAATGATTCTACTTTTGAAATAATGATAAATTCTGATTGAAATGATGTGCAATTTACAGGTGTCTGCTCCCTGGATTAAAAATTTTATACTGACTGACACTCATCCAGAAACCTACATATTACCAGGGTAAGTGCTGATTTGTATGAGAAATCTGCTTGTGATTGGCCATTTACAGTGCATCACATGGACATCATATGAATATCACCATGGAAACTCAATGTAGACAGCTGCAGTATTTGTATATTTCATGTTTAGTTTGACCAACAAATTTATGGGCAGTATAGCGATTCGACTAAAACATGAAGTGTCAATTGAGAATGCCACTGCATTTCAAGTCTGCATTGAAACATCACTTACTGAATTTACATTAAAACTGTGTTTGTTTCTATCCTCCATCACACTGAAGCTTGTACTGAATAATTATTAGTATACTCACAGGCCATGAACTCGACTAATCCTTTTAGAGTATTTTCATGGTCCCCACCAGATTTTATGTTCTTTTCTTTTCTTTGACTTTGTACAACTTCAGTAATACACAGTTTCTTATAATTTTCATTATTGTTCATACTGTGAAGCATCTGGTGAAATAAAGCATTCATTCATTTTCAAGCAAAACATGGCTTTTATGCTATATTTTTGGAGTTCACAGCAGATAATTTTTCAAAGCAAGGGTCAGTGTTCTGATGTTCATTCCAATTTAAGCTGACGTTGTTGACTGCTTTTTGTGTTCTGGTCATTTCAGGCCATATGATGTGTATCTAGGTGGAACTTTTCAAGTTGGGAACTGGAATGTAGAGGTGGATAAGATTGACAAACAGACAATACAGGAAAAATGTTTCCAAGTTGTTCCGAGTCTAAAAGTGAGTATTGATAAGGTAGAGTGCACGTCGGGGGGACATATTGAAACTTTCAAATTCTCACAATACTAGCATGCTTTGGACTCACTTTCAATCTTATGGAGTACACAAAGTTTTCAGTCTGTCTTCTTCTTGTGAAAATAAAAAGTTGATTTTTTCCTGTGGATTTAACATATGGATAGAGGCCATTTTGAATGTGAAATGTTGGTAATGTTTAGGTGATTTGCTGCTCTTGTACCAAAATTTGCAAAATGAACAAGAAGTTTATTCATGATTTTCAAAGCAAATGGGTTGAAGTTTCCTCAAAGAAAGTTTGAACGAAAGTTTAAGTGTTACATTTCTGAGATGCACTCTACTGTAGTAACCAAAGAATTTAAAACAGAACCAAACAGTTTAGACTTGTCCCTAGTGTACAGGTGTAATTATTGATTAAAATGACACCCAATATCTATGAGGTGTTGTTTAAGGTAGCTACATACCTTTTAGACACTTTCAGATTTTTATTTTTTTCTCAATTGAACACGTCCCAAACCCCAATAAAGTATACATTTTCTGAAAGCCCTGATATAGAGCTATCCGACCAAGCACAGTACACGGTCATTATTTGCATAGGAGTCACGTGACAAGCGTTTTGCTGAACCTTCCAAAAACCGGTTTTTCCCGCCTTATGCGAACACGCTGCAAGATTTCCGGTTGGAATTTCTTCATTGACAAGCCTTGACAATATCCTTCAAAACCGTGTCTGGGATTTTCTTTATATGCCTTTGTTTTTTTTTAATGCGCTCTTAAAGGTGTTAGATGAAGGTGCTTTTCAAGGAATTTTAATTATCACGCCATATAATTTGAATGGAGCCTCCGGGAAAAAATCGCAGACACGATTTTGAAGGATATTGTCAAGGCTTGTCAATGAAGAAATTCTAACCGGAAATCTTGCAGCATGTTTGCATAAGGCGGGAAAAACCGGTTTTTTGAAGCTTCAGCAAAACGCTTGTCACGTGACTCTTATGCAATAGACATCAAATCAGGTCCAATAATCGTTATCATTCAAGGTAACTAAGAAAGTTACCAGGTCCAAGGAACATATTGAAAATGACAAAGGCAATGGGGTCATCTTGAACCACAAAGTAGTGGTGGTACCAGGTGTCCGGAATGGGTAAGCGTACCCTGCCAGCTAGCTGCACCCGTCAAGATTGACCCAAAGCGACAAATCCATTGTTATTTGGTGAATTCACCAAATTACTTTTGAGAGTCAAAATTTGGTATGCTGTCACTCATCATTTGAGTGACAGACAGGTCATATTTTGATACAACATCTCCGTATCTACCGTAGAACTTCTTAAATGATTTCACTAATCTACTTTCTGAGAACCCTTGCCTCACTAACTTTTGAGCTAATAGGCTGTGTCTAACTCGAAAGTCTTCATATGAATTGCATGCTCTACTGTATCTAAGAAGTTGTGAAATATACACACCATAAGCTGGAGATGATGGTATATTGCTCAACAAAAAGGGAAAGTTTATGATTTCAAAATTGAAATCGTCTCTTTTGTCATACAGCTTAGTATATAGTGTATTTTGTCTAATTTCAAACAATACGTCTAGGTATGAAGCCGAGTCCACACTTTCAGTTGTTTCTTTTATTTCTAAATCATCTTGGTAGATGTGGTGTAGATAATTGGATCTACCAGGATTTTTTAAACAAATAATGACCGTGTACTGTGCTTGGTCGGATAGCTCTAGATCAGGGCGTTCAGAAAATGTATACTTTATTGGGGTTTGGGACGTGTTCAATTGAGAAAAAAATAAATATCTGAAAGTGTCTAAAAGGTATTTAGCTACCTTAAGACACAAATTCATTCTATAACAGTAACAAAATAAACAAGGGGGTACTGAAACCCACCACATATTTCTTCGCTTGTTATCACACTTGGTTATGTGCATACAGTGTCATTCAAATCCCATGTTTTTGATTGAAAGATTACCAATTAATCCTTTCCTTTCTCAAATAGCATGCCAAATTTCTTCATGACTGGGTCGGTTTGAGACCTGTCCGACCAACCGTGAGGTTGGAGAAAGAAATAATGAATGTAGGCAACGCAAAACTCAAGGTAAAGTACAGGGGCAATACAGCGCCCTCAATGGTGTACGTTACAATTGCAAGTGCTTTGCTCAGAATATTGACAGATATATCTAAAGTCACAATTCTAGTTGCCCCTAACATTACAAGACCGCCAGAGCTATCGGCTGAATGGTCAAATTTTCATGTCTTCTTGCAAAGTCCATATACCAGGCTTTACAAGGTACTCAATGTATGAGAGTACAGCAAAGACAGTGCATGTGTTTGACTTCCCACATTAATTTTCCTACAAGCTTAATTCACGAATTTGTAGGTAAAATATTAAAGATTTCTGACTAGTTGCCTGGTCAAAAATATGCCAGCAAGAGACTTTGGGCTCATAGATTGTTCACCTTTGACTTGCATCAGGAAAAAACTACCCTGCAGGTGTGTAGATGTGTGACCAATAAAACCGTTCTTAGTTACACTTGCAGTATGACTTTACAGTAATATGGCCTATGCAATATAATTCTTACCCTTACTTTAATATAGTTAACACAACCATTTCCATTGGTGTATATCTCCCTTTTCCTGCCAAGTCCATATTTCACCACCAGGTCAAGATGGTTAAAATTAATGAAACACAACGTATTCTATATGATGTATTTTAACATAATACTGTACATTTGAAGGCTGTTGAAAACATAATACTGTAAAGTTGATTTTTTTTGGACAAAAGATGCTATAACATACCAAGCCAAGTGGGTGAAAATACGTCATGTTTTGGCTCAATACCGCTTTTTACTGACTTGGCTGATGAGGAAGTGATACAGTTATTACTGTCTGGCAGGAAAAGGGACATGGTAGTGATAATTTCCAAATTTGACAACCAGCTGACATGTATTAATCACTGTCAGTTTTGTTGTAAGTTTGATGTGAATTGTACCACTTGTGCGGCAAGATTCCAGCCCTGGTAAAAGTAGCAATGATTATATGACTTGGGATGTTACACAACCCTTGTTCATACATGATTTATATTTTAAATTGAAAATGCAACAGACATACAACTGGCCTTTTAACATGTGTATTTCACATAGTTTATTGAAACTACACAAATCGTCCATTTCATCTGATAAAGAAGAAACCTAATTTGTCTTGTTTTGCATCTCCAGGAATGTAGTCGACTCACTTACAGACTGCTCAACAATTTGTAACAAAGAATTTACCGGTTTCTGAGCATTATTACTTGCCTTCAATGCCGTGAAGCATCCACTTTTGTGATATCTTTTTCCTTGTCATACGTGTAATTTTAGCTTTTTTGTGTGTGTTTTTCACCAATAGGTTGTGCACAACTATGGGCATGGTGCTAAAGGAGTTGCATACAGCTGGGGATGTTCTCAACAGGCAACCAGACTTGTCAAGGAGATTTTATCAGACAGCACTCAACACTCAAAACTTTGAAAAATTATCTTGTGCAACTCAGGGAATGGTTTTGGAAATCACACATTAGAATGTAGATGATAGATGTTTTGCCTTGTAGATGAGTAGTGAGCAGAGGAATTTTAATGAAACAATGGAAAAATGCAAGACAAACCATTTGAAAAAAAAAAATCTAGTCCTCTACCATCATTACATTATATTACTAAAATGTGACAAGGCTTCACATTGTGAAATTCACTGATGCATCATTGTATTCATGTTGCAATATAAGCTGGGTTCAAAAGCCAGCAAGATGAGATTGCGTGTCTTTTTAATGCAATAAAATTGCTTACAACAATGTTTCTGTGGAACAGTATCTTTGTACATTCAAACACCAATTTTGAAACTTGATATTTGAGCAAGTTGTATCATGCCGCCCTCTACAGACTAGCCCATACAGTTACTTCTTTTTTTGTATGCAGTGAGAGATTGAGAAGTACTACTACATCTTTGCCAGCCAAACTGTGTTTGTTCAGGAAGGGAGCATCGCTTTAATGGTTGCATAAATCTATACATAGTGCAATTGGTAACCGCTATCAGCGGTTGTAATTGGCAAGTGGGTAGTGAATCACATATAATTTCATACTACTGTGGTCAGTGCTATACAGATGGCAGCGTTCATGAATCCATGGAGTTAGTATTCCTTAGAATATTACGAGTGACCTCTTGTAATGTTTTGCTAGGGTTTTCTGCATCAAGAGATTGACAAGTAAAGGATGGCAGTAATTTGATTGTAATAAACACGTGTCTTTACTGGCAGCAGAACTGGAAGGAAAGTCTCTGCTTGCCTAACGCTCTCTTACCAAACCAATGGAAATGGTGCTAGTTTAATCCCCTCCCCTGGTTTGATTGTAGGGTGTTTTAAACTATTTGTGAAATACAGCACACAAAACTGCCAGGATTTCACACATCGGTTGGATGGCATGGCAGCAGGCTGACCTAGCCTAGCCATGCATTGGAAGATTGACGTTACAAAATCTGATTAAAATCAGACGTAGAGAGGACTGTCTTTAGATGCTGATCTCATTCTGCTCAGCTAACAAAAACTGTTCAGAACAAGCAAAGGTGGAAACATTGCTATCTCTACATCACATTTTAATCACATTGGAAGTTAGGTAAAGTCTTTGTAAAGGTGTTGAACTTGGAACTCAATGTTCAAAATTATCTGACCAGAAAGCAGCACAAAATCAAACTTGGCAACCCCTACACCCAAAATAAACGTACTGATGAGGTACTTCATTGACCCAGCATAATGAAAGATACGGACAGCAACTCAACTACTACTGCTCTGATAGTATGTGAACGAAATTCTGATATACTTAAAGTTCAATAATTGAGATTTAGGAAGATATCGGCAATCATTGACAACTCAGTGCACTCAGATGGTCAATTCATTCATTTTTAACAGTGTAACTTCATTGTTGGTAATAATGTGATTAAAATCTCTTATGTTTCAAATCTCTGAAATTCAATAAGTGTATAGGATGCATGGATGTAAACTTGTTTCCAGTTGTGCCAGTTTTTGTGGGAACAACAACAGTCACTGTAACGATTCAGGTCAGTGATATTATGGAAATCTGATGATTTTGTTGATACTTTTGTTGCATGTAAACACAGAAGTACTCTCAGACTCTGCCAAAACGTACCTGGAAGTAATTTTTTATTCTGATGCAAAAAAAAATAAATGAATATAGACATGAACAATAAAATTTACATTTTGTTTTACAATGCTATGATTTGTTCTCCTCATCCATTATTTCTGATAAATTAATCTTTTGAAGTGGCCTGTCATCATCCATCGGCAAAGTAAACCTGTCAGACTGTTGTTCAGCTTTCTCTGCCATGTCAATTGCTTTTTGAATCATACTGCTGATTTTGGGATGTGAAATCGGCTGGCTTTGCCTTCGCCGGTCATCTCTCTCTGAAAGTTGAACCCCATCAGCCTGTAAAAAATGAGCCATGCATTGAGTTATCAATTGTTTCTTCCTATGCCAGGGAGTGGTACTGATGTGGGCAAATACAGCTAGAAGGTGGTTGGCTCCAGGATCCAATAATTCCAAATGTATAAATCTTTTGTAGTTTTGGCTTCTTTCTCTATTACAGTTGTGCTTGTATGGGTAGGTTTAAAATGGTAAAGCCCCTGGTAGGAACAAAATGTTTGGTTTATGAAGCCACTATTTAGATTTAGTCACCACTAACTACAGTTCATAAATAAACAGCCTGAATTTAATTGAATATGAGAGCAATATTTTTAAACTGCAGATCACGGTATTCTGCTGCATGCCTGTTTTGCCTATCCGATTATTATCAGTCATTAAACTGCAGTTTTCATTGCTTGAATACCAAATCAGAAATTAATCACAATTATGTTGTTTTCGGTTGAATTTGCAATGCATATTTTGGGGTATGTCACCAATTGCAAGGTTGAATCAGTAACATGTTATTCAAATACGGGAATTTTGGAAATTCCACAAAAAAAGTAAGCAGCGAGAAAGAAGCAATTGTTTCCCTTTTGACTCTATCACTAAGGCTATCCAAATTCTACTGATACAGAAGATGGCAGTTTATACATTTACTGGTGTCCTTCTGTGAGAGCATTGGTATTACACAGAAAAAAATTTTGGTGATGTGAACTTTTTATGAAGTCTACTGCTGTGCTTCAGTAAATCTAAAAATTTTACAGCAGTAGATGGTATCGTTAGGTACCGAGAATAAACCAATGGGCACCGTTGACAATTTTCATTTTTTATCTTGAAAGAGACAGTTGAGCTGCATCAGCTTTGATGCTCCATTTCACATCAACATTGTGATCAGAGTGAACTACTTTGAACAAGGCTGTTATCATTGCAGTTTAGTACGACTTACTTCACTTCTGAACTGTCTTTTCTTTCTCAATATCAACCCTTCTTCTTGGAGTGAGTCTGCCGTCAACTGCATTAACTCTTCTTCTGACACGTCACTTTTGGAATTTTCCAGTTCTTGGTATTTTTGTATGAACCTTGATTATGTACGAAAAAAATACAAAAATATCGTTGAAACACTTGTCGTTTCAATAAACAGTGTTGAATGGACCACATACGACAGTGCTTCAAGCAAAGTGACATACTGTGATATTGTCTGAAGCACTAAGCAATGTACTGTGCCATATGCAGTAATTTCTGCTTTGCTGATGCTATTGTTGGACAAGATTCTGAGCTGGTAATGCCTGCATGACATGTAAAATGAATGTGCAGTATGCGGTAATTTCTGCTTTACTGATGCCATCGTAGGACAAGGTTCCCAGCTGGTAATGCCTGCATGATATGTGATATGTATCTCATGACAATCAGCCATACTGCTAATACGCCACTGAAAACTCCCAACCACACACAAAGGTTGGCTTACCTGTGACATGGAGTATTTTTGACAGAACCGTGGTCGTTGAGATCTATTGCACGCTGACTTCCATATATCTGATAGAATTTCCTGTCGCAGGAGAAATTTTTTCTCATTATTTGAGATGGCCAAAATAGATTTCACCTTTATGTCATGGAAAGAAAGCTCCAGTAACATTCATATGAAAGATATGTGCTAACAACACGGTAAACTACAATCACACATATTTGTAAGTGGTTTTAATGAAAGTAATTTCTTTTGGCTTAAAAGTGACCTAAAGTTTCAAAATTTTTATATTCTCCTCAACCTAATGTCAACATACATGACTGTACTTATGGGCATATATTTCAATACGGGAATCATACAATCAAATTAACATCATATGATAAAATTCACCAGTACGTGATTGTATGATTGGTAGCTATTCCTATTACATAATGTCAATGCAAACAAACAGAGAAAATTAAATTTCTTCCTAAACTTTCAAAGTGAGTCCACAGAAGGTGTGGCACAGCAGAGACTGAATAGATAAAATGATAAATGTTTGTTGTCGTCAATATCAATCCCAGAGGCAAAGTGATTATAGCAAATGTACAATACTCAGCAGATGAAAGAAAACTGCGACTGGCTGCAAAACTTATTGAGCAAAGAAAATGATACTTGACTTTTCAAAGTTATCTTTTACAAAACACATTACATATGCTGTGGCCAAATAAATAAGTACGGCCAACCGACGGTAGAAAACCTGCCTAGCCTACTACAATTTTAAAGCATTTTGAAAAAATTTCTAGTAAATTCTCTAACTTTGTTTCATAGATCTCACCTCTTACCTACCCTACTTCACGTTTTTTTTTCAGAGGCATGTTACTGAACACACATACATGGCTTTACTTGGCCTAATTCAAATATACTCACGCTCGGATTTTATCTTCCGGGTAGAGAAGCTGTCGTAGAGGGCGCCGATCAATTTTTCTATGAAAGTGGGGCTCATCAATCGGGGGAAATGCTTTCATTACATCGTACCACACTGGTTTCTTTTCCTCTTTGATAACACCAGCTCGGATCAAATTTCTAACGCTGTTGAACAAACAGACATTATTACAGTTATTTTTTATTTGCTTATGATGTAATTTGCACCTGTAGCCTGTTTTCAGGTGCAATGCATGATTAGAGGGCCAGTTTTGTGATTGTATTCACAATTTTTGTCTTGTGTTATTGTTTATGTTTTAATTATGGTCTGGACGAGAATTCACTTGTCAACAATGACACGACGATACAGAGTACACAGGCTGACCTGACAAGCGGAATGCTACATATCTCAACATGCTTTGGGAAGTAGAAAAAGAACGTTTTTTTATGTAGTTGAACTCTGTTGTAGTTTCCCAACAGCTTTGGGGATGACAGTTCCTTTGGGTGTAGAGTTCAGTACAACTACAAACACATTCCTGATAACTGAATGATGCAAAATTTCAGTTGCTTGTTTGTTATGAACCTGTTTGAGGCCCAGGGCGAGCAGCTGTGTCAGCCCATGTTCTCTACCCATCAGTGAGCACTGTGTGCATCACAGCAATATTTTTCCAATCCCTTAAAAAAAACCCAAAGTTTTCTTCAGACTACTGCTGTAGTGCAATGACATTTTACTTCTCACAATTGGCTCCATATGCAGATAGTGAATCAAAATTTTCTCAGCTAGATTTACCATGGAGGTACAAGGGAGATTTGGGATTTAACATGTGGCTTAAAAAATTAAAATTTGTTACTGTAGCGCTCTGAAGCCGAGGAAATTTGTTCACCCATAGACCCAAAGATCACAGTCAGTGAGTCATTGAGACACATAGATCACTCACAGTACTACAACAGTACAACATGTTCAAGGCCTTGTTCCACAGGCATTCGTGGGCTGGGTAGTCTACTCGATCAATCGATCGCCTGCTCAGTGTTCTGCCCTCTAACGCAGATCATTGAACAGGTGAACGATTGACAGAGCAGGCGACCGAGCCCACGAATGCCTGTGCCTTGTTCATGCAAGAAAAGTACAGGGAAGGCCTACGGGACCGGGACTGGACTATGGCAGTGTGGTGTACGAGCTACGGTACGAGTGTGTGTACAACATGCTGATGATAATACTGGGTGTGGAAATCTACTAGTACACTGAAAGAGCAAAAGAAAGTTCCCTGAAAGTCGGTGATATGTATCATCTATAGATAAAAAACATAATTAGTAGAAGGTAGGACAAATACCACTTTACCGGGTAAAGATAGTTCCGAGTTTTTCAGCTCGACTGAGGCCCGCCATCTTTGAATTGACCTTGGTCATGTGATCTGAATGTCATACGGTGTGTTATCTTTTATACTTTCTGATCGTGATATTATCTCTTAAGAAATAAATTAAACAAATAATAAACAAAATTCTTCTTTGAAAATTTCTAAACCAACAATAAATTTATTTGGAAAACAGGAACTCACGTCGCAGACGAGATTTCCCTCATATGACCCTGGAGGTTCGAGACTTATGAGCTATGACTGAGGTCGCTCATGATATCCGTGTCTGTTGTTTGAACGACAAGGCCAGATATTTCCTGGCATATTTAGCTTATCACCGACTACTGTTGGAATTCGGATCATCACTTGACTCTACCGTCTGCGTATCGAGAAAATTCAAGAGCTGATGGAATATTTCTTGTAACGAAAGCCTTTTTGCTAATTCAGTGCAGGTAAATTTTACTTAGTGCGGCGAGAGTCCAATCATCGGAAAAAAATCGTGGTTGATAACATTTATTTACGACTGCTTCGTGATTGAGGCGTAACAAACTCACAGAATAACTAGGATAAGGTTGGTAGCACATTAGTTCTATTCCTTACCTATTGATTAGATTGACACACATATTTATTGAAAGTTTATTGCATTGGCTATGCGAGACGACCGACCTGACGTGCATACAGAATTTGCCCGTAAGGAACTTTCCTAAATCACATGTGTAATAGGAAGCGAATGCGTGTACAATGTAGTTTTGATGTGTACCTGGTCTTTTGATGATGTAAACCCGGATATGAAAGATAAATATCACCCAATCACTAGTAAAGCAAACGTTTCCTTAATATTCAAATAATATATCCTATTTAGCACAGCCATTCTGATGTACATAATTAAGTTCGTATCAATCATGTCAAGTTTTATGTTTATCTGGTTTGGCAAAGCCTCATCATCAAAACCATTGTCACCATGTCATTGTGTTATGTGTACATTGTCTGTACCGTGGGGGTCATGGAGTTAGCAAGCTTCGTGGCGATGTTGTGAATTCTAGTACTAGTAGCCATAGCATGTATGTTTTTGCAGGAATTCTCAACCGTCCTCGTGAATTTTCTTCCCCAACCCCCAGAGCATCTCTAGCTCTGTCGTTTCATTTTAATAAGCATTCATATGGTTGGTACTATCTCGGTCCCTCTATCACACTATCTACTATGTTTTTTAACATAATAAATGGTGTGATGCCCAATCGGCATTCATTCTAATCAGGATTTCTACTTAAAAAAGGGGGAAAAATACACTTGTTAATGGTTGTATGTTTCCAACAGAATTTGTACTTTTTCGGCATAGTATATTATGGTATACCCATCAAATTTATATTTTCTGATGGGAATAATTAATTTCAATGACACACGTACATTTATTATGTAACATTTCACAAATAACATTTTAACAAAGCATTCATTATGAACAATAGATGGGTTTTATGGATATGACTGTAGCCAAAACTCATTTATCTCCTCTTTCATCAGGATGTGTTAATTAATAAAATATTGCAGGCCCTTTTGTTCATAAGAAAAGCAGATTGGTCCATTCATGGAGGTAGTTCTACCTCCATGGTCCATTGGACATAACAATATTGACAGAGCAATTTTGTTCCATGCAGTTGTCAACCTTATGGTGTGAACTCTGTGCTGAAAGTGGCTGACTTAAACAAAATTTTGTAATTAGGTAAACATATGTTGACTTACAACATGCCTTTGATACTATGAAGTTTTCACAAAAACACTGGAAAGTATTCCCGAGGACTTTAGTGTAGCATATCACTGCAGAGTACTACACTAATATCCACATGCGTATTGTTGTGATGGTATATTCGTTTTGTACTCTCTTCTTTCATGTACATTAGCCTAAAGTATTGGCCTAAAGTAAATGCACAGAGGCTCCCATGAGAGCAACTGTACTTTTTGGGTATCTTGAAACAGTCAACTTTATGGACTGGGTGTTCAGTATTGCATTTTAGCATGAGCAAAATTCTTTTGTCCTCCAACAATTGATTTACCATATAAAAATGTACATTACAGTATGATAAAACTTTCCACCAAACTTTAGCCCAGCATGACTTACCTTTGAATGATACTTAGAGGTTTCCCCGTTGCACTGTAAACACATCACAATTTTATAGGACCGATACAGAACATTTCTGAAGGGATTAAAAATTTGAAATTTACCCAGTAAAATAGAAAGGTCGTTTGGTTTATTGGCACCAGGGGTTTATTGTTCAGGTGAATGTTGCATTCATTCATATTGTGAAAATGATACCACATTCTGTTTTCTAAGAGCCTGTTAATATTGCAGATTTTGCGAGTGAAAGTATGGTGTTTTAATACTTCAGAGAGCATAACAGAAGACTGTCTACATTTTTAAGTATATCAACAGAAGACTGTCTACATGTATATGATTAAGTATATCATTGATATTGAGACCGCAAAAAATGAGGCGTACACTCAGAAATGATGGTTCATCATGTTCAGAATAGAAAAGAAGATACATCTCTCAAAAAAAACAATGTTATGCAACCAGGATGATTCTGCCAACTTGCAAATTCATGGTAAACCCTCATTTTTATGAACGTATGCCCTTCTTTTTCTTTACTGTCATTCCAGGTTTTCAGAGCAAGATACCTTGTATAAGGCATCCAATAAAGACAATGATGTACACGTTGAATTTGGTGGAGTCATATTTCTGACAACTGCCAAGTGTGATTGTGGAAGAGAACAGACCACCTTAACACCCTGCTGTGACAGTTTAGTGGGAAAAGACAGACACTTGCAAATTACCTCATCAATCAATCAATCAATCAATCAGTTCACAGTGTGGTTCCAGGCAGCTGGAGAAAAAATAGTCACGAATCATTGTTGGAAAATCAGCATCAATTCACTGTAACCATGGCAATGGCACCCGAGTCTCAGCCACCCAATACAGGAAAAAGCAAAAAGAACAAGTTTCGTCGGAGCTCCAGTGGACCTCCCAATAATGCAACAGCCAATAATATGGTGTCTCCTCCAAGTAAACAGTTGGAATTTCATCAGGCTATGACAGACTTCAAGGTAAATTAGGATCATTATGATTGGTTATATAATGCATACAGCACAGTGATAATAATTTGCAAGCAATCTCAAATAGACCCGTTCTAATGAGGAAGTTAGGATGACTTGTAAACATTAGAAAAATACAATAATCTTTCATTTGTGGTCAGGATGATGCAAATGCATAAAAATGTTTGTCAAACATTGCAAAATATCAACCATTTCAATATGTGTGAATTTCAAAACAATGCATTTTGATTCTGAATTTTGAATCCTGTACATGTACTGTGAAAGCATCAATTATATCCTCTGAATTTCATTATGCTGCTTTTAATTGAATGATAAATGCAGTGAAACTGTTACATAAGAGTGACATTCTATTTTTTAACCAGATATCAGTGAAAGTGTCAAACATCATTATAGTGAAATTGAACCTTTAAAGTTTTATGAAAATCAACGCCTGTACAGTCAAATAATGTACATGTACTTGCAAACAGAAGCTCAATCCTAGAGTGCACAGGCAAGTTGAATCCATACCCCTGCATCTGTTGTATATCTGTTTATTCCATCAAGTTTTTTGGTCAAATTTACAATTCGGTACATATTTGCATTCTCAATCATACTTTTGTATCTGATCTGTAATGCTGTCTTGATTTTGTCGACATAGACCATGTTTCCTAAGATGGACCATGACGTTATAGAAGCCGTGCTCAGAGCAAACAATGGCGCCGTGGATGCCACTATAGATCAGCTTCTTGTAATGAATGTTGACATGCAGCAAGAAGACAGTCGTCATGGTTTTGTGGACGACAATACCATACCTCCTGAAGTAAGTCTTTTACTACTATAACTTTCACACCCAGTCTTACACATGTTGGTCTGTCCACTGCTACTAGCGCTCTGTATAGCAGCTCCTCCACAAAATGAGGTAGCATTGAAGAAAAAGCAGTTTTGTATTCACTTTAATGTTGCATCGATATTTTTCAATATATATTTGTAAAAAGAGGATTTCATTTCCCACGCCAAAAGCCATATTAAAACTGCTTAAGTCCACTCAGCCTGTTTGTGTAATGAGCAATGTTATTATTTACCACTACAGTATGATACATTTGCCAAAAATCAAGGGTGCATACATTGTACACAATGCTGTGTGTTGATAAGGCTAATACTTTGTATTGCTCACAGTACAAAAAGTAATCAAAATATTATCCAAAGTTCTGGCGAATTTCCCTTCAACGTTGTGACCATGTATTTCTCAATACAGCTGTAGTGAAAAGAGCCTACCCATGAAAACTCGTGTCAATTTGTCCTCTACAAGATTTCTGAAATCTTTGTATTGAGTCAATCTAGGAAGATTCTAGCAGGTTACTTAGGTCAGCCTGTGCATGTAGACTAATGTTTGGAAAGTGCAGAATTTTCTAGTGGTTAGTGAACAATTAATGTGAGTCAATAAGAAGTCATGTTTATTGGGGGGGGGGGCATACCAGGAATGTGTCCTGAAATTTGAACTCTAATGAAGAGAAATTTTATAAATAACATACCAAAAGTCACCAGTAATAATAAGAATAAAATATGTTGTCCTATTGTATGAGTAAATATGAATATTTTAGCTAATAACTGTATAACTCCTCTGTACTTTTCCACTGTAACCACAACCACAATTGCATTAGAGTGTTGTAGCTGTTTTTGTTATGCGATATGCATCACAAACATCTGTGTCCTGTTTGGAAAATGAAACACGAGTTTTCTATTTTTATGACTTATCAGCTATAAATAGAAAGATATAGCAATGGAGTGGTTGTCTGCCTTGATTTGTTTTATTTTGGAAGTTAATGTGAGAAATTTGGTCAAGAATGTGTCTTCCGTGAAAACTGAGGATGATTTATTGTCATGATTAATCAAATGTTTGTTGAGAGAGAGAGAGAGAGAGAGAGAGAGAGAGAGAGAGAGAGAGAGAGAGAGAGAGAGAGAGAATATTTCAGAAAATAGTCATATCATGTGAAGTAGCGACATCATCACTACGTTAAATCAGAGCAAAAATAAAGCAGGGCTCGAAATTAGCGGTAGTCCCGTGTCCTCAGACTACCAACTTTTCCATGGGGCTACCAAAACGAATGACATGGTTGCCCACACGGACTACCAAAGCCTGGGACATGAAATTACTTAGTGGGTGACATGATGTTGATCCCAGTGAGATGACCAACGCTCATACAGTCAACCCAGCGGGACACAGAAAGGACATGTCGACTTTGTTTTGACAAACTTTCAATAAAATATCATTTACGTGTATATCTGAACTAATGTACTTGGATAACAGGCTCGGGAAATGATGGCCAATGAAACTTCATTGTCATAGTTATTTAATCACAATTTATCAATCACAATTAAACACAAAATTATTCAAACTGCAAAGAAAAAGCTGTCGGGCCATCCACACATTTCGCTTTCCGAAGTGTATGAGATCGTCCCATGATATGGTGGGGAAATATAGTCAAAATTGCCACAAAAGTATTAGGAACATGACTGTACCAAGTTGTCATCCTGAAATTCATAGCCAATCTATTTTAGCCATGTTATGTTTACACATGCTGAGTGAAAAGTCGTTATCATTGCAAACATCAAAATTTGCCTATAAGCTCTGCGTATGTGTTTGAATAGGTCGTCAAACTTTGAGGCGTCACCGTTGTCCACTGCACATGCTATACCGTTCTCCTAAGGCTATGATCTGCAGGTATTGATGTCATGCAAAATAAATCGTTCATTATCTAGATATAAAAAAAAAATCCTTCACAAAAAACCCCTCTTCATCCATGCATGGGCTACCAGACCTTGTCTCTGGGCTACGAACTTCAGAAAATGGTAGCCCTATGGGACTACCAGGGAAAAAAGTTAATTTCGAGCCTGTAAAGCATCATACAGAATAGCTGAATAATCCCTGTTGTTGTCCTCCACTGTGGCATAATGTAAAAATAGTTCCAAAACAGAAATGTTCTTTATTTTTTACAATCTTCAGTATATAAATGATTAGTTTACAACTACCATATTACTACAGCAAAAGAAGAAGTTGAAAGTACTAAAATCGTAAATTTTGACACCGTTCCCATTTTCATGTTCTATTATTTACTGCATTTTCTCGGTCTCTAATGAATCATATTCACTGTGATTTAGATCTCAACAATTCTTGTGGATAAGATATTAAATTTATCTGTGCGGTCTTTTTGTGACAAAATTTGCATAGTTTAAAAAACACCACAACATGTATCCTGTAAGCTTTTGATTGATTTATGGGGCTCAAGCTCTGACTAGCAGAAATGTTATGTCCGTTCAATAACAGCTACATATGGTGTACAGTTCTTATCCGGCCAGTGAATAGATAATTAAGACAATGAAAATGATACAAATTTGACGATGGAAATTGTATGTCATGGCTGAAAAGCTAGGATGAAATGAGAAGTGCTGTCTAGACACCAAGGACATTGGGAAAATTAGTTTTGTAATTATAATAAAATAGATGCTGTCACATGGACAAGGATGATATTTCTCTGGTTCCCAGGCATTCAAGTAGCTTGATTTTTGTTATTTCAAGGAAATCATAGAGCCAAACTCAAACAAAAGACATGGATATATGCATGACAAGAAAGTAGAAACACACACAACATACATAGACAGATAATTAATTGCATTGAATATGAAAAAGTGGCAATGTATCGTGGAGGTAGCAAAAATAATCCAGCAGGATGAAAAGGTTGACTGATAAGTGTGGTGTATACTTGTTTGTTGTAATCTTCGAGCGCCAAATTCATTTTTTGTCACCTTTATAAAATATACCCTAGTCAATTTTTTTCAGATTTTTGCCAAAATTTTGACAAAAAATTGTTGCCAAATAAATGTGATGTCCATTTGGTCCAAAATTATCAAAAAGAATTACAGAAAAATTCATAAAAATTGGTAAAACATTGCACTAAATTTTTAGCGGGAAAAAATGATAGCACTCAAAATATTAAATATTTGAGTGGATAGTGTTTTTCAGCAGTGTTGTAGCATCGCATTGAACCACTGACAGCAGATGGGAAGACCCACTACTGTCTGTGGGTTAATATAATGAAATGATTATTCATCTTCTATTTCTTCAAGATATTTTATTGTCATAAAATATTATGTTGTAGGTGATTATTACAAGCTCACTCTGATACAACTCAAGCCACAGTACTTGAAAAAAGTTTTATTTCATCTGGCTAGGGAATACCGGGAGTTATGTTTGTGTCATCTTTCTCTTTGTGCTATGTAGGTATTTGAACCAACATCTGATGACGATGAGCCTCCGCCAGCATACACTCCACATGCCCGGCCGGACTCAGTTGCACAACAGGATCCAACCCCACCTTACACACCCCCAGCCACGGGGACACCATTGCCGGCGTCACCACAGATGACCACACCCCCCAGCAGACCGTACAGGAGTTGGAATCCACCACTGCTGGGCTCATTGCCAGACGACTTCCTCAGAATGGGAGTGGGATCATCACCTGGGTCCCCTTCACAACAGGTATGACAACAATGAAATCAAATTTTATCCACACTTAATGCTTATGTCACTGAGTCAAATACTGTGTTATTTTATAAAGACAAAATTTATGGCAACATTGTAAACTCTGCATCATAAAAACCAGCAAGCACAGGGTTGAAACAATGGTTATTGTTGTCTAAGTTCATTAAACAGTCAGGTAATGAGGTTCTGAGCTTGGACATGTTTCAGTTAGAACAAATCTCGTGACTGTTCAAGTTCTTTGTAAGACCAATTTTACAATGTTAAGGGGACTTTGACTGTCTTTTCTCACTACCAAGTTCAACTGAAATTTTCTTCCTTGGAAGGATCGCATTGAATGGAAAAACTGAAGTGTGTACATTCATGCATTGAATAGTTGATGTGCTGGATTCAGCATTTGGGTTTTTAGTCATAGATTGATTTTGTAACCACCAAGGGCACCTTGCAGTGACAGAAAGAAGATGCAAATTTTAAGATTGGATGTTATGGTTAGAGCGGAGCAAGCATTAGAGAATGCAGTGTTGGTGCTTATGACTCATATTGCTGTGCAGTTTTCAGACACGTTTATGCAAAAATGGTATATTGTCTGTTATTAAAAGACACAAAACTTTTCACATTTCGATGAGGAGTGAGAAAGTTGTTTATTCAGCTATATGGTATAGGTGTTGTAGAGTAGTTTGTGTTTAGACCATTCTTTTCTTTGAGCGCAGAAGTCAATTTTTGGTGCCTTTACAAAATATACCCCAGTCAAGTTTTTTCCAGATTTTTGCTAAAATTTTAGTGAAAAAATGTAGCCAATGAAATGTGATGTTCATTTGGTCCAAAATCATCAAAAAGATAATAGCAAAATGCATAAAAATCGGTAAAATGTTGCACTGAAATTTTGATGGGAAAAATTACAGCACTCAAAGGGTTACACTGATGCAGTATACATATTTCTCAGTTTTGGCTAATAAATATTCTCCATTGACAATGACTCATTGATTATAACTTGATTTGCATACTGGAACAATGCTCATTAATACATTTTGCATAAATGAAAATAATTATTTAGGAAACAGCATAAGATGTTGTGGTAAGCAGATATTTTGAACCCTTTTGTTTCAGTCGATGGCAACACCACAGCTCCAGAAACAACTGGAACAGAACCGACAACAGCGGAGTGAAATTGACAAAGATGATGTTGAGATGAAACAAAGGCTAGATGATGAGGAACTTGCCATCATGTTACAAAATGAAGAGTTCCTCAGAGAACTGCAAACGTCTCCGGAATTTATCGCTTCACTAGAGAGAGGTAAGGTTTCCCAGAATTCATTGCATGATGCCTTGACAATGCCATCTGGTGATGTAGCTAAAGGTAAGGTTGCTCAAAGGCCATGAAACCGCTGATTTGAGATTTTCAGCACAAGCATGCATTGTGGCTCTACTGTCATGTTATTTTCGTAATTAACATAATTGTAATTGATCAAGGCATTGGTATTGGAGGAAAAGATTGAGCAAATATACTTTAGCGTTCAAATTACAATGTGATCTATCTCTGCTGTGTTGTGACTAATGATCATGGCTCATTTTGTGAAAGATATCTGTCTCAGTGGTGTTTTTTTCCTAATTGCCTTGGCTTTTGGTCGACTTTTTAGAAGAAAACTTTGCTTACCATTTACATGCAAGCTACTAGATCACTGCAGGCAATTTATTCTGACATCCTATTGTATGTGCACAAATAGTCACCGAACAAATCCAATAGATATTGCAATTATGATATTATCAACTTGTCAGGAATAATTTGAAGATAGAATCTATTTTTTCAACCAGATTGACTTGTATCCTTATTTACTACCAGTGGGCAAAATCATGAATGGTAGTCAATTAAATACATACATGTACTTTAAAAGGGAAACTTTCTATCGGAAAGCTAACTTGCAACTCAAATTTACGTATATTTGAAATTTAAAGCTGTTACCCGTTACTGTGTTCAATGTAATGACAAAAATTAAACTCTTTAATGTTTTGAAAACAAGATTTGAAGAACCCTTGTGAATCTTGTAGTTTGCAACCCCAAAACCTTCAATTTAGGAAAGTGTCCAAAGATTTAAGGCCGTTCAACCTTGCATTCTAGTCTCAAGGCATGTGATACATCTGACGGGTTTATCATGTAATAGACATACTGGTAAATGCACTTTTTAGGAATGTTTGCAATGCTACAAACGTTAAGATGATGTTCAACAGCAAGGGAAAATATATCACATGTAGATATATTGGATACATATTGCATTGGGAGGATATTCTTTACATCTATTGCTGAATTCAGAGATAGCGTTATATAACAGTGTATTTAGCTCTGCAATAACAGCATGCTTAATTTTAGTCTTGCTTATCAGAAGTGGCAAATATTTTATGACAGAACAGCTTCTTCTATGCCCTAGTACATATCACCTCATGATTATTAATGGCATTGTATCAATCATGAAGCTTATAATTCTTCTTATGCTTGCTTGTGCTCAACACATAGCTTTGGACTATTGGAAAAACATGTTGCTACACACATTATCATGACAAGTGTACTATCACTAAATATGGTGCATCAACTGGACTCACTACACATGTATCTGAATACGAGTTCAGGTCGCCCTCATTCATTGATACCACATCTTCATCATTCTATCCAGATTCATATTCGTGCACGCTCCACTCTTGAATGAACTGCCATGTTTTCTCTGCAACTTTGTCATATTTTTCTAGACCAGAGAGCAACTCTTGGGGGCGGTGTTTCCTCTCTCTCTTCCCATGACCCTCAGCTGGGCGTGGGAGCTCACGGTGCTACAGCGGGTGCTTACGGCACATCTCAACAGGGTAGCCAGGTGGAAGATGCAGATTTTAAGGACAAGTTGTCTCACATGGGGAAATGTAAGTTGATTTTTTCCTTTTTTACTTTCTATTTCTTCACTCTGCTCTCAATACGATTCGTAGATGACACAGGTTTGTATACTTTTTGAAGAGTGGGTTTGATAAACCATATGTAAGCATGCACATGAACAATTTAGTATAGATATGTGAATTGGCATTAGCAAATCCTAAGTTGAAAGTTGTGATTCCTCAAATCAGAAAGTTTTTGAGTTTTGTTCAAATTTTCCCCAAGGAAACTTAGAACTATCCGAATCCAGAATAAAAATTAGGGTTACTCGGCAAATGTTTGGACTGTACAAACAACCTAAATTTTACTGATATTTGAAATTCGAAATTGCCATTATCCCTATTGTAATACAAGTGGGAAAAAAATTGAATTTATTAATTTCACAAGAACAAGGTGATATATTGGACAAGTTGCTCCACAATCTTCAAAATAAGTCCAATATTCAGCAGAACATCAAACTATTGTGAAAATTTGAGAGTTCCAAAAAAGACTGTTCCATACACTGTAGCCTCATTCTAACAAAAATACGACCTCGCTATGTAAAGTGTGCATAGTTAGAATTTCAATTGTTAACGTGTTTATTCCCTCTACTGCCATTAACTCTTTACCTTCAAGGCTTATATGTATCGTGATGGCTGTAAGTTGTTTGGTTGGATTTAATTGCAGGGAGTTGGGAATGTAACTCTGCAACATTGAATTTCTGTAGGGATATATATTACTTTAAAAAATATCTTAAGTTTGGATGTGTTTTCTTTCAGCAAAGAAGGTAAAAACATATACAGTACACACACACACACACACACACACACATACACTTACATATATATATATATATATATATATATATAGGGAGAGACAGAGAGAGACAGAGAGATATGTATGTATGCATGCGTACATATGTACATTTGTACCTATGTATCTATGTATGTATGTACGTATATGTATATGTTATGTATGTATAGCTCAGTTACAAATCTGTATAAACCAATAGATGTAATAGAGATCATGTTTATTTTCATGATAGTAAAGATTTCGCGTTATGGCTTTTATCATTGTAGAAACGTTTGAAGTCATATGATATTACCAATCTGATTTAGAGATGTTTACACAAAGGGACAATTGTAAGTTGCAAGATTGTAAAATTTTGATTTGTTTCATATTCTCAATTCTTTCTGCTTTCTTTCAGCCACTAAAAAGAAGTTTGCACAGTTGGCAAAGAGGTTTCAGAGAAAAAAGAAACGAAGTGCAAAGGCCAGGTATCCTTTTACACAGCAATGACATCTTCCAATTGACAATAGATCTTGTCTTTTTCCAGCGCAACTTTCTGTAGTATGTCCTCTCCCACCTTTAGTCACTTTTTTCTCTTGTATGATACATGTATATAGCTGTATATGTGAAATGCAGAAAATGTGGTTCTGTCATGTATATATATTTTATATTGTTGACTGAGAAACTCAATTTTTGTATTATGAAGAGACTAGCTTTTAATCACACTGAAAAAGTATTCAGCACTTTTTTAGTTATGTGTTTTTCTACAACTTTATAGAGAGACACTAGACCAAAACGTACAATGTAGATGGCCAGAAATTGGCAATATGTACCACTAACACCAAATGCATGCAAAAAAATTTTCAAAGCAAATCTTTACAAAATTGCAGATGACATTTTCAGTTTGGTTAGTGTGGAAGACAGGATAAAATAATCAAATTGTGGTCTTAATTGTGATCATTGACCTTAACCTCAGACCCCAGTCTTCATGAGTCAGCTGCAGCGCCATCCACTGCAAACCTGCTAGAAGATATCGATGATGATCTTGACGATGAAGATGAAGACGATGAAAGGATGAAGCGAGAACGACTTTCACAGGTAAGACCTGTCAAATGTGATGAGCAAATGCAGAAGCTTTATCAAGGCAAGGTTACAGCCAGCATGTACAGCTATAAACAATAGAGGGCGCTGTTTTGGTACCGTACAATGTTTGGTAGAATGAATTCAACACCACTTTCTAAATCTTACTAAGCTTATATAAGCATTTTGTTACCCTTTAAAGATGAAAACAATACTAGTTCAAGCCCTTCACACCACAATCATGGATTGTTCTAGTCAACAGACTTTTATTTTCACCTCTCCTCATTCTATTGCCCCTTTTTTCTGTAATCCCTTGTAAGAGATAGCAACATAAGCTTTATTTGTCTGAAAATAATTTTATGATTAGAAGATAACATGCACAACAAAATGCTGTCATTACAAGTTTTGACTGAACATACCAGTATGTGTGTGAGCATTGGGCTGGTAATATTTGAAAGAAATTGCAGTGCAGGGTCATCTTTTGATCTCAGGAGCCAATGCGTAGTGTGAAATAAATTTTATGATGATAAATGGCATGTACGTGTACGTGTACTGCAGTACAATCAATGCTTTGTCTGTGCTGACCTGAAAAATACAGCCCACTTGTGCACTGTAAATATAACAGGAAAGCTGTACCTCTTATTTTCAGTGTTTTTATTTTTTTTCACATGAATCTTGTATGCTGGAGTATCTTATCATCCAATTAGTATTAATCCCTACTTTTGCCTCCGTTGTGCTGAACTCTGCGGTGGCACATACGCTAACATTACTAACAAGTGAATACGGATGTGTCTTCTTCATTTTTACCGCTTTCTCATGATTTGCTCACGTGGAACGTGTCACTCAAAACAGCACAGGAAGGGCAGGAGCGGTAACGTAGAACCCATCGTGTTCTACAATGAAGATGACAGCTATCCACTGCATAGCGAGGTCAAAGTTCATTTCTCTCTCTCTCACCATGGTGTTTTGGGTGATTGGAAAATTTCTTTGTGCATGAGCAGCTTTATCACGGCTGTTGGAATGTCATCTTCTCTCAGACTGTATGCATGTGGGATAAAAACTTTGAAATTTACCGGTTAATACTCAGTCTGCACGGTCTTCTATTTATTGTTAACAGTTTCATATCAAGTGCAATATCAGAAACAAATTGAGCTGACTGCTACTAAACCTGTTCACCCCCAATTCCCTGTAAACAATTCCACAACCACCATTGATATCAATGGGTTTGGGCCAAACCATGGTGGTGAAAGGGTAAATTGTTTCTGACAGTGGTGGGGCTTATAAGCTATATACACTACGCTATCCACACCACAGCTGTCCATCTCCCTCCCCAGAAAATCCCAACTGTTAACACAAAATATGCAATAGCAAAACAATAATAGGATTCCCACCCTCATTTTCCCCATGTTATTTTTCTGTGGTGAATGTTTTATACCCATCATACACAATCATTCAATGAATTCATGCGTTACCGGTAATTTCAAAATATTCTCTGAGGGATGTTGATTATAACAGAGTCGCATCACATGCTGTGTTGACAAGTCTGGCACTAGGTATGTCAATGTAATTTTGAGAGTGAAACTAGAAACTGTCTTTCAGGGGTGGAAAAAATTCCAGAAAATGCACCACTTGGACAGGTTATTGAGCTTTAAAAATTGAACAAAAATGAAAAGTAAATTACCCTTAATAGTATCTCCTGTTTCCCTGTAAATATTATCTCAGTATTGCAAGGAATTCTGTATAGAGTAGATTACTTGGTGAATGCCATGAGTAGGGACAGTTTGTAGTCAAGGGCAAGTTTTATGTAATTGTTTGTTGAATGACACATTGTGTATTTTTGTTTACTTGCAGGCTGATGATAATGATATACCGAACTACCAACTTCAGATGTCACCTTACCGCCGAGATCAGACCCTCATCTTGAGCAACGATCACAACAACGAGGCGATAGTGTAACGTGATCTGCATATCCAGAGGGGGACACATGACCAATCAGAATGTCTGTAACGTCAATCATGCAAAAGTGAATTCAGGGCGGTTCTTGGTATTGATCATGGGTTTTAAAAGCACTTTTCTGATTGGCTGCAATTTGGTCAATCACACTTGACACATGCAGGGTGTAAAGAGTATTATTTACAAATGCTGTAGATTGTGTAACCTTGCCTAGAAATTTTCACACGGTCATAGTGAATTTTTATGTCATACCTCCTTCACAATATTTGAAAGATGTCACAAACATTTTATTTTAGCTGTTACAGTACCAGGAAAGCAAATATCTTATTTAGGATTGGTTTGGTATACTACAGTGTTTGGGTCTGTTTGAATTTATGCCTTGACTTTATAAAAAGTGCCTGATTTTTTCAGAGTGAGTGACATATGACTTTGTACTTGTGCTTCCAGTTGATGAGAACTTCCATCGGCGTTCATTCATTTGAAATTGAAAACATACATGAACTTGCAACATTTGATGTAACTTATATGTAGAAAATGAGATAAATTTCGTTGAGGTGAAGACAAAAGTTTAGTTACATTTACGGGAGAGTTCCACCTCAGATTTTTATATGTAGTAAAATAATTGACGTACTCACTCGCTCATGTTACCTGCAAACAGCAAGGAATGGCCGACTTGACCTTTGACATATGCATGACATACCGGTATTACCTTTGAACAAAATTACCATAGGCAGATGAGGCAGGGAGTTAGACAACAGAAAATAATTGTCACGTGAATAGTTTTGTACACAGTTCTTCTGCTGTATGGAGCAGTTCTTGATTTTACATTAACTTTATTCTGCAATGTCCATGCGATATCTATTGACATAAAGTTTATTCAATATTCAAGTGTTCAAGGGCTTTTGAAGTCAGAGAAGTTTCTGTAGGATTTTGTATATAATACACATACAGTCATTCTATCAAATGTATTATTGTAGGCACAGCCCCAAGAGAATAACAGCCATGTGTAAGTTCTGACAAGTGGAAAACTTATCAGTCAACGTTTTGCCAAGTCCAAATTGCATCATGGTGCCACCAAACATGATGATGTTAGTGACGTTAACGGTATACTCTAGTTGGAAGTTAACTTTCATGAAATGATGTTCATAATAAGAGTATGTCATGTCATGTGACTTGGGAGGGTAAGATGAGTCTTGCACTGTGGAACTTTCACTTGTCACGTTGCACTGTTCACCTTGCTCTGTTAATCATAGCCGTGTGACAAACATGACCTTTGGCCTGATCCAAACATCACTGGTACTCTTGATCAACATCTAGGGACTTCCCCTTGTGTTGTGAAGTTTAAGTATACTCAAAACACCAAATTTTGAAACAGAATTGAGATCAAAATCCATGTATTGATCAGGTTTCCATCACGTAATAGTGTCTGAAGTCCATTTCTTCCCACTGTATTTTATTTTGACAATGGACAACACATGAATTTTGTCATGAGATTACGAAACCTCATGTTTACATTTTGTCCGAAACCACAGAAAAATTGGAAATCTTTTCCACTCTGTTTTTATTAGTTATTTTTTAGATATATAATATCTTAGATAATGTTGTATATATATTGTGAACTCAAAAGATATTCAAATATTAATTTTTTTGCTCCAGTTATGCATGATCAACTCTGTATTTATTTGAAGATTTGGCAGGAAATTTCAGCTGGAAAGATAAATGGAAGAATTCTATCTGTTCAAAACAGAAAAATCAAATTGAATGAAGTTTGTCGCTGGAAAAGGCTATATCCTGATGTTTAGTGCTCTGTATCTATGTGAAGAGTTTTATTATGCTTTGTCACTTTGTTTACAAGTAACTTTGTCAGGGTCTAGATATGATGTTTCTTGCACACTGCTAAGTTATATATTTCCTTTATATTTTGAAATGAAGCCTTTATTCCATTAGTGTTCTATAATCCTGTTGAACATACTCTTTTGTTTTTCTCTCCATCAGTCCATAAATAAAATGTTTGCCGTAGTATGCTTGGGTTTGTACTATTAGTTGCAGATCTTTCTGCTGAAACATGAATTTGGTGTGAAAATGTTGATAGAATGGACAAATGCGAATATGTGCACTAATAGATAGAGACAAACCATTCACAAAGTCCCATGTAGAGTCTTGTACAGGCGTGCTTTCTCCATTACCATGGCCATACATCTCTGTTCATCTTATCTACATGCAATATATTCTGAATGGGATTTTGAGTAAGCAATCAGTCTCATAATACAAAGTTGTCTGCATTTATGATGTAAGCTGATTGCTGGTTAGATTTCACCTCAATACGGGTGACTGTGTATACTGATGTGTAGTTTTTGAAAGGTATTTGAAATTATTCTCGACTTGATTTTGCCTGGCCTGTAGCGCCATCATCCGTCTAAGGAGCCAAATGACCTCGTGCCTCAATTTTGAAATGCATTATCAGATCATGTTCATGCTAGAAAAATTCAGATAAAAATCTGAGTGACAATCAGTTAGCCCAAGAGACGTACGCCGCCACCGGCTGGCAGTATAGTTCTTTCGGACGGTCGCACTCAGTCACAGACATGCCAGACACGTGTAGTTCGCGATGAACTTATTCCTTTCCGTATTTTATTGGAAATCTGGAAGATTAAATATACTGAGCCAAAATAAAATCAAAAGTTGACAAAAAGTATGGGCTTACTGACAAATTTACTAAATGGTCTGCGCCTGGCACAGCCGTGGAAATAACCCGCTAGTCTTCCTCCTCAACGGAACTCACGCGATATCCTTTCCCTACCACCAAATCTTTCAAACCAATGGAAAAAAACCCCGAGTTTTTCCATGCCCCCTGAGATTTTACTAAGCTGCTCGCTGAGCAAACGCATTTTTAACAAATTTACTCGCCCGCTATTTCATTTTAGACATTGCTCGCCCACCTCTGTCTCTTCTGCGGCAATTATAATTGATTACCGCACAAGTGCCTGTTTACATCAACGAGTGAAACTGTATTTTTCTTTTGTTTTCTGTTGAAAATTATGTCCATAATTTCTAAGAGATACGAAAACTGATAAAAAATCGTGCCTGTCCTCAGATAACTACGATGAGCTGAGACTGAACAACTCGTTCAATGTTCGATGAGTACATCTAATGGGGTGCTGATAAGTTATCCATTCGATTGTACGCGTTTAAATTATGAAGATAAATATTGATTTGATGTACATTCAACTTCCAAGCGGCGATATATCAAGTATTACCATAAACCCTAAAAAGAGGTATATGGTATTACACGTCAATAAACGTGATGAAAATATCTGTACATTGTCTTACACATCATTTTGACAACATGCTCTTTCAAATTAGACCAAACATCCAAACAACAAGAAATGTAACCTTTGTTCTCCGACCGGAAGGAAGTAAGGCAAAGAAATCACCATTCTACTTTTTCCTATTTTGATTTCTGTATGGAGAGTACCGAAAACGTTTTACCGCCATGGTCAAATTAGCCGTATACCAATCCTTTAGCTATTCCAGCTTGTCTAAAGCCAAATCAGTGACTGCGTTGTAGAAATGCTTGTCGCTTCATCACATAGGCAATGAATATTAGGATACATTTTCCAGTGTCTCTCAGCATTTCACAACATGCATTTGCAGTGACGGGGAATTTGATGGCACGGACCCATACATTACATGTGTATTGATAGTTTACCTCTCTTTTCAGTTCTTTATCAGCATTGTGTGGGTGTATTGATGGCCGACATTTTCTTTGTCAGAAATGAAGCTTTCGGTTTCATGTGTGCCTGAAACCTGCCGTGTTTAATACTTCCTTCATAGTGCAATGGCGGACACCTGGTGTCTCTGCGTGCCTCTCGTGTTCACCGGACTGGTCGCCTCTGGCTGCATAGCCGCTGCTGGGGTATTCGTCTCGCTGGAGATATACATCGAAATCAAATGCCTCGAACAACACTTGTCAAATGTGAACTGCAATTTCACCGACCTGAACGACTCGCTAATCTCTCATGAGTTCGCAAGAGAGGTGCAAATTTTGGAGCCTGTCTTGTCTGTCGTTGTGGTGACACTGTCCGCGGTTTTCTATATCCTATGCTACAAAGCCAGGGGAACTTGTAATGTATTAGGCTGGTTCTCGGTGTTTAAACACAGCTGGTTTATGAAACGTTTCATAGCACTCTTATTCGTAATGTTTTACTATTTCTATGTCTATGTGGCGGCTGAAAATGCTAAACAGGGAGTCAATGACAAGAGGTACCTGGTTCTTCCGTTTGGCGTACTTACCTGGTTCATATTACTCACAGTCTCTAATGAAAACGGTCCACTATCCTGGGCTGCCAGGCAATGTTGTGGAGCGAAGCTATTGTCCTTTCTCCTTTTCCTGTTTGCTGCTTTGACCAACGCTGCCGAGTTCGCCATTGTTTCTGTGTATATAACCAAGACAATCTGGACAATCTTTGTGACAGAAAAGAACGAAGATCTGGTCAATGTGATCGATGCCCTTGGAATGACGGTCACCATCGCCTTGAGGTAATGATTCATACTTTAAAAATTTATTGATATAGTGAATGACATTTCTGAACGTATTTATGATGAATTGCCACTCTCAGACTTGGTATACCGTTCAGCTTTCTTTTCCGGGTAGTGCGTTCTGGATAATCAAAAATGAGGAAATAAGCGGGAAACGTATCAGAACTTCCTCATCAGATTAATTGAGCATTTATACACCATCCTAGTTCGTACGGTGTGCAAGGACATGCACGTTGGCGTAGAAAAACGATTCCACAAATGAACCGCGTGTGGCCAGGGAAAAAAATGTTACTCGTATATCTTTGGCAAGGCTGCAGCAGCGGCGAGCGATTTTTTTCATTTTTCATGAACCGGAAAAAATCCCCCACAAGGTACACAGTTACTGATGACTTGGAGTCTAGATAATACAAACTGCCCACAATAATAGAAGAATTACATCTACAGGCAGTGTAAACAACAAATCCTGAACATTTCCAAATGTCCCCAGAAGAAAACAAAAAGAAATGTAAAAATATGCACAACAAAAATGCCCTATATGTAAAACAGTTGCAGCATGGATTTGCAGTACTAAAAAATCCAAGTTGGCCAAAGTAGAAGCAACGATTCCCATGAACAATATGATTATTCCTCCTGGCCTTACCTGCATTGTGTGAAGACACTGTAGTGTGTTGTGTGATACGTTATGTACCGATGTGTCGCAAGATTGCAAAGTGCCATTCATTGGAATTGACTGCTCAGTTTTACTTATAGGACATTTTTGTTGTACACTCGCCAACGTCATTCAAGCTGCTTGCTCATGCTGGATTTTGGTGATGGCACTATAATACATTTGGTTGAATACTGGCGTTCAAGAATGTGTGTGTTGGTGTGTGTATGTATGTATGTATGTATGTATGTATGTATGTATGTATGTATGTATGTATGTATGTATGTATGTATGTATGTATGTATGTATGTATGTATGTATGTATGCATGTATGCATGCATGCATGCATGCATGCATGCGTATCTTGGACTTGCTATTTTTCATGAATTTTTTGTAATTTTCTCCCATTTTTGGTCAAAACATCTTCTTCTCTGAAACCATAAGTCTGATTGATTTGAAGCTTGGTATGGAAGTGCATAGGAGTGACCTTTCTCAAAGCTGGGCAAATCGTGGTGAAATTTGCATATTTGCATTTTTTGGCTATTTTTTTCATTTTTGATCAAAAATTTTTTTTAACTCTGAAACCACACGTCCGATTGAGTTGAAACTTAGTGTAGAGGTTTTTACGGGTGACGTCAGTAAGATTTGATCAAATTCTGGTGAAATTTGTATAATTTTATTTTATTGGGGGAATTGTTTCTATTTGTGATAAAAAAATCTTTTAGCTTGATTTTAGCTTGTTTTGATAACTATATGGGAGCGACCAGTGACATTGTCACTATTTTTCCTATATCAGTCTGCGGGGCTGTGGTGGGAGGCTGTTTAACGCCGGTAACACACAGCCCTGCCATGCAGAGCTAGGCATTCATAGTGAACGTACCACAGGCTCTAGAGTCAATGCAGGCGAACCGCTAGCCGCCACTGATTGCATGCATGCATGCATGCATGCATGTATGTATGTATGTATGTATGCATGCATGCATGCATGCATGTATGTATTTGTACCTTTGCCCATGCAATGCAATGATTTGAAAAACGAAAAATCAGATTAATGCGGCTTCAGCATGCGACTAAATACCGAATAGCTGGTGTTGACCCTACGACCCGCGTTTATACAATCTTCTTATGTGTTAACTGGATTGCCTAGGAATATACAATTTCAAAATCAGTTGACAATGAAGAAGGGCCTCAACTGATACCAGGTCAATAAAGTACACCTTGACAACACCGGTAAACTAGACTTCGGTCAAAGGTCATCACAGATATTACCATTCAACTTTCGTACTGAGATTAGAAAGCCTTTGATACGTTTACTCAACGACATATTTTCTTATGTCTTAGCTTATATTAGTAAATCACTATCGTAAGAGAGATTATCTTCTCAGTGGTTCAAAACCAACGTGTCAATCGCAAGAGTCAACAGAATATGTCATCCTCCTGTAAGTCAATTCATTGTGGCGTCCCGAAAGGGTCTATTCTCTTCAATGGCCAAACCTTTTTTCGATTTACACACATGACCTCATGAACTGAACGGACCTGTTCAGCTTTAGAGTTTAATGCAATAAATGACGCGATTTTGTTTCAGTTCACCGTACAAACAACAAACACAATCAGCCTTGATTAGATGTGTGCTGACTTTTAAAAAATCTGTGACTGATGTAGTGTTAACAAGTTCGCGATCAATGTGAAAGAGACCCACGAATCGTATCATAATTAAAACAACGAAAAGGCTTGTTAAAACAGGGCAGCTTGAGCATTGTGGTATTGACGTAACGAGAGTATCTAATATACAAAACTATCTGGTTGTTAATTCAGAAGAAACTTTGATTTCTACGGTTACGTATTGATAGAAATAAGGAATTAGTTATACATGGAAGAATCGTCTCTAAAATTCGTAATAACAAAAAATATCTGATTCTCTTCTAATTTGTTGCCCCACTGAGATGTAGGAAACCGTTTCAGTTTGAACATTTTGCTCAACTCCTCTTCTGCAGAAAACGTTGAGCATGTCAGAGCATTCTACTCCTTTCAAGTTCATAACCGCTAAGTGTCAACAACAAAGAAATTTAGATGTTCATAAGCAGTGTGAACTTCACATTGCATCTTATTTTCTTATTAAATAACAATCGTTTTTCAAACTCTGTATATCTACACCCTTACAAAGTGCATCACTGTTGGTTTTATATCGATTTTCTGAAAGTCGATTTAACTTTAAAGTTAGCAAAACCTGAAATGTACTGTTACACAGTTAAAGCATAGACCTCGAGAAAAACGAGGGTCTATGGTTAAAGTTACAAACATTTAGAATCTGGAAGAGCTGGAACTACTAGAAATCGATTCAAACGTCGTTCGAAAGGTTGTTGAATTTGTTTTGAAAGTCTTTTGATCTTTTATTGTTATAGGTTTGACTTCACTAACGTCTTCTCGGACATGGCGAACCTCAGCTTGAAAGACAAACAATATGGTGGAAAGTGGAAGCTGTTACATGATCGCTGGGATGATTGGCCGGACGTTCAGCCAAAGCCACCAAAGCACCGTCACCCTACAGCTTCCGGTAATGTTGAGCCAGATGAAGGGCACGTACACTCTCCATCGTCATTCAAGCCATCTACAGCATCAAGTACAGGCTCACAATCGCCATCAAGATCTCTCCTAGCAACCGACATGGCAGCAAAGAATCAGACTTACGGCAGTACCGGAAACACGTCATAGCCTTCCGCTCGTCTATCCGCTATGTTGCTACCACACCAATGGAGACTTTCGATCTTGTGATGTTCTCTTCTGATTAAAATATCGATCGGATATGAGCACATTTACATTATCAAGTTCTGTAAATATAGACAAATTTCCAACATTTATAGATGCATGAAGTTGTTAAATGATTTAAAATACGGATATTTCCCTAGGATAAAGAAGCAAGCAAAGTCTACGATTATGAACACGATCATTTATAGGTTTTTAAAGATTACTTGCTCAGGTTTGATAAAGGATCGAGTAGTACATATTTCAAGGTAGAGCTCTTTTCATACAGTCTATTTCAGAATCCTGTGTTCATTACAAATAGATACAGTTTATTGGCAATACGAATAGTTTTACTCTTTCCTGATGGCACATTGACTGACAATACAGCCACACAAACATTTACAAACGCTTTTACGAATAATTGTAATTGTTGTTACATTCTGTCCCAGTTTCAAATATGACGTCAGACTGGTCTCTCTACGTTCTCACTATGTTTCGAACTGAGCAGACACGCTGATGAATATCATCAATAGTTTCAACAGTGATCAGTGTGTTTACTCGCCAAAGGGGTTAGGCCTACAAGAGAAACTAAGCTTCACAGTTTTTACAAGAAATTTACCATTCGTAGATAACTAAATTGTATAAAGCTTTTTCACGCGCATTTAGCTTTGCTATACTGCGTGCTTTCTGAAGTTTATTTAATATGCAAATGAGCTAACGTTCAGGACATCATGCTCATAAAACTTTCAGCAAGACATAAACCAAGTATGACTCTCGTACCTCGTAAGTCTGATCAAATTTAGTGCATTCAGTTTAATGTCCGAATTGCAGAAATTTATTAAATATATTAGAGCCAATTTTCACTACGTCATTCCAATAAAACTAATAATAATAATAATAATAATAATAATAACTAGTACAATAATTAAGTATGACCAATGTTCTACAGAATTTGGATCCAGTATTGATTGGATTCAGTTTCGATATATAACTTAAATATAAAAAATAGTTAATTACGCAAATGGGCTGATAATCCGCATGTCATGCTCGACGTTCGGCATTATCACATCTATGTATGACCAACGAGCCTAATACCTTAGCTCAATCAGTCTTGATGTATTGCCCAATTATAGATGTTCATAAATTATTTAAATGGAGTAATAATCAGGATAGGGATGTTCACAAAACATTTAGTATAAATACATTTCAGTATGACTGATGTACCTCTGAAGTCTGATCAAATTTAGTGCATTCAACTTTGATGTGGTGCCCTTATTACTAAAGTTAAATAATGCATTTGAGGTCCAGAGAGAGGGTATGTGTTCAGAGAGAGAGAGAGAGAGAGAGAGAGAGAGAGAGAGAGAGAGAGAGAGAGAGAGAGAGAGAGAGAGAGAGAGAGAGCTCTAAATCGAGTCCTGTCCCCTACAAATTACAATTTCTGATTTAAGCAACTTTTGCAAAGAGGGAAAAAATCGCCGCCGGGTGTAGGGTCATGGGTGACGAGATCATCGACCTCATATGCTCCATTGCTACGTCTATAATTATCATGGAGGTACCAGAAAACTTCTGGTACCTCCTCCATGGTCTTATACACAAGTTTACCGTGTTTATAGGCAGAAGTATACCAAATCGTAAACACAACAAGCATTATGGTGACATGATACTCAATACAAGAAACACATACTTTACAACATTGCTGAGGATCCATCACAACATAATAATGAATAAATTAATTACACAGCAAGATAGAAAAATATGCATTTTTTTCAGAATAATGATTTGGAAAGACTAGAAGTTCAAATTTTCAACACTCTTTATGCTGTTACTTTCCACAATTAGGAAGATTTTGAGGTGCATTGTACCGTGAAGTTAGTCGATTGAAACTTTGGAGGGCCAGGCGCTTATTTTGAACCAAAATCAAAATTATAGATCTGATTACATATTCCAAAAATTTACATCAATAGAGTGCGCACACTAAAACATTTTTTTCTAACTTTCCAAATGAAACTGTATTGGTGAAAAGCATTCATCCCTATTATCTGTGGACATTTCAAGTGAACAAAACACAGTCCCATGTATGATCTAAAACTTACACCTATGCAATGGGCAGTGTGTACTGAAAACGCGTTTGTACCGGACACGCCTTTACCGTAATGTACGGCACCATTACACAATGTCAGCACACTCGGTGATTACCCCTCTATAAATTACGTGGAATTACACTACAGGAAAAACCCGTGCTCTCGTAAAGTTAGACTATTGAAGTTTCAACCTTTGTTCAGCCTGGTTCAAATTTTAGCACGCCCATTTGTTTGCAGACACCAAGGGTACACTTCCCTTATTATGTTATTTGGTGACGTAGGCCACAGTCCATAGAGGGACTGTGCGTAGGCACACTTTCATTTTGTATGCCCAATTCACATGGAGAGCGGTGCGACCCAGACTGTTGACCTTATTGACCTCAATTTCTCGTACGCAGTGTTGATATTTGTGGCCGGGGGCTGTCGTTGGATATAAACAAGACCGTTACAGTACGATGGCGGGCACACGCGTCTCTGTACTGCTGGTATTGATCGAACTAACGGCCTTCTTTTGTATAATAGCGGCTAGTATATTCGTCTCACTGGAGTTGTACATCGAAATCAGATGCCTTGAACAAGACTTGTCAAACGTTAATTGCGAATTTACCAACCGAAACGACACGTTAATCTCCAAGGACTTTGCTAAAGTGACACAAATCCTGGAACCTGTTTTATCTGTGATAGTTGTAACGCATGCTGTCTTTTACTATGCCTTACATTATGGCCGAAGCAGAGGAATGTACACTGTTTTGAATGGTTCTCAGTGTTCAAAAACAGCTGGTTTATGAAACGTTTCGTGGCACTCTTATTCGTAATATTTTATTATTTCTACGTGTATACAGCTGCTGAAAGTACAAAAAAGCGAGTGGCTGGGCGTGATAGATATCTGGTTCTTCCGTTTGGTGTGCTTACCTGGTTCATACTACTCACGGTTTCCAATGAAAACGGTCCACTGTCCTGGGCTGCCAGAGACCAGCAACGTCGTTTAACGAAGCCATTGTCCTTTCTCCTTTTCCTGTTTGCTGCTGTGACCAACGCTGCCGAGTTCGCCATCGTTACCGTGTACATAACCAAGACAATATGGACAATCTTCGTCGACGAAGAAGACGAAGACTTGATTAACATTGTAGACACTTTGGGAATGACGATTACCATTGCCTTAAGGTAATTAAGTCATTTTTCATTTTTGTAATGAATGAAATATCCATCAAATCACATCTGTTTCCACATTTTCTGCTACCTTCTCTACAACGGGAGGGGGAATGAAAGGAAATGTTTGAAACTTCAGAAAAAGCATGATGGCTGTCACTTTGCCTGATACCAGAGATTCCTATTTGGATCTGCACGTGCATGTTATGAAACAAACTATGAGGAAAAAAGCGGGAAACGTTTATCTGCGAAAACGCAGACATCCGCCATATATTATATTATTTGCATGTTTGTCGCGTAAAGCCTTCACTGTAACTTAATCGCCATCACGTTGCTTAGCGGTTATTTCTCTTTCGGTTTCCCATCTATTTGCCCCAACAATCTGCCTCATTTCGATATATCGATTAATAACCATCCAAAATACATTCAGTACTGTTCTTAGTATGTTGCGTTGCTCCTTCAATGCCTTAACTTTTAAAGACTAATTTAAAAGCAGGGTGATTAGAAAGATCAACCCATCCATCGCCTAGCAACCTGTCTCGTAGAGCAATTGTTCGCCTCTGGAACTGTATTCCCGGACAATTGTGCACAAATGTAATGTTTACCGGTTGAAATAATCATGAAGCGAATAGTTTCAAAGGATTAAAATCCGATAGAAATCAATGTCTTGCAAAATGGAACTCACACACGTTAAATAATTTGTACCACGTCTAAAACATCGCTTCCTAAGACCATCGGGGCATATGTTTTCCAGTAACACAATATGCCAACGTTGAGCGTTTGCTTGTTATCATATAAGATGTTTGTTATGTTTTTAAACAAATTTTTCATACGATGGGAATGTTCAGCAATTATGAAGGCGGGTCATTTTTAACAAACATTCTCTTGGGTAGGGTTACATTTTGCAAACTAAACCTAGCAAATAGTCATATTTTATTTTATAATGAATACAAATTGCCGATTTGTTTTGTTCACTGTATTTAAAACGTTTGAAAAGAAACCTGATCAGAATGGCAATAACTAGTCAACAGAATTACATTCCATAAGTGTATGAAGTTAAGTGTATTAAAGGGAAACAGTGGTCGGAACTGCGCCTGTGCGAGTTTCTTGTTTACAAACAGTGTATTTCATGCATGATATCTAGATGCACCTCATCATCATAGATGCAACATTTAAATTATACGATGTAGATTATGACAGACATGTTTTAACTTTTATCAATCACCGTCGTACCTTGATACGACCTTTGAGAGCAGTTTCGATGACTGTATCCCTTTAATGCGTCAACTGCGGAAGGAACTGCAACAGGTGCCAACTGATCCCATAATCTCCCACTGGCATGGTATGTGCATATACGTTTGTTTCGTTGTCCGGATCCGTTTGTGTTTCTGTCTGTCTGTCTGTCTGTCTGTCTGTCTGTCTGTCTGTCTGTCTGTCTGTCTGTCTGTCTGTCTGTCTGTCTATCTGTCTGACTGACTGTCTGATTGTCTACCTACCTACCTACCCACCCACCCACTCACCCACCCACCCATCAACATATCTATACATACTCTATCCATCCATCCATCCATCCACCATATACCTACCTACCTAGACCTACTGTACCTACCTACCTACCTACCTACCTACCTACCTACCTACCTACCTACCTACCTACCTACCTACCTACCTACCTAATTACCTACCTATCTATCTATCTATCTATCTATCTATCTATCTATCTATCTATCTATCTATCTATCTATCTATCTATCTATCTATCTATCTATTCATCGATCTATCGATCGATCGATCGATCGACCGATTGATCTATCAGGTATCATGATTCACAAAGTGGAAAACGAACATGGTCACATTTAGAAGGGGGCATTTGGGCATAGTCAAATTCATGACTCCCACCCAACACATAATAGCTATAATTAAAGCTCCTTTAGCACAAATTTATGTTACCGTGATTTGTATGTTGTGTTACATATTTTCAAGCCTCTATTCTTCTATCATTTGATGATTAGGTTTGACTTCACAAACGTCTTCTCTGACATGGCGACCCTCAGCCTGAAAGACAAACAATATGGCGGAAAATGGAAGCTACTACGTGATCGTTGGGATGATTGGCCGAACAGCGACTCATCAGAGTTAAATTCAAGATCGTCGTCGTTTGAGTGTCTTGTACCACTGGACGAACAAGAGAAGAACCCTGCATATGGTAGTATCGGAAATATGATGGCTTGAATTTCTCTCGTACAACCAGCGTAACGGTCTTGCTTTGGCGCTGTTTTCACTTTTTATAATTGTCGACAATTATTTGGTGAATGCTTACGTTATTAATTGCATCGTGTAATTGCACTGTAGACTGTGTAGATTCATGACATTAGATAATCTTTGGACTCATCAACACAGCTCAGTGACTACAGATGTTTCAGGTGGATCACCAATTTAGAAGTGTATGGAGACACACTGAGAGGAATTTCCCGTGTATATACAATTACGAGTGACACAGTCCTAATAAAAAGCACATAATCTTGAGACCTATGAACAACACTCTTGATATTGAAATTCAGGATTTACAAGAAACTTTCACATGAAGTAATCTTTTGAGGTCGGTTATGTATGACTTCACATGATGCTTATGTATATGTATAGTACTTAAAATTAAATTTATTTTCAATAAACTAAAATTTAGCTTAAAAAGTACAAATGTGATTCGAAATATGATTATCTTTGATTTGCAGTCCTTGTTCAAGTGCTTTGAAGACTCTGGAGCGAATTGTAAAATGGTGGACATGCAGAAGCCTTAGCGCATCAATAGTATCCCGAGCGTGGTGTCTATGTTCGCCTCTTAGTAGATTCATGTAATTCAACATGACTTCAAACTCAGCGAGTTTCCACTATGTTTGATCCACGGCATGCCTTATAACAGCTACTTTCCTAAGATCAGACAGCACATTACTAACGAAAAGAGTATGCATAGGTATGGCAATCGGTGGTGTAACGTCTCGAGTGTAACAGTGCCATAGCACAAAAATAAACCGAAAAATCGTCATGTTCCAATATTGCCTGATAGTCGAAAAACACAAGGCACAACCTAGTTAATAAATATTATCGTAAACAGTAGTAATATACTTAAACTTCGAAGTACTTTTTAATAGAAGGAAACATTCCCAACATGTTTGTTCCTGTTATGGCCACTTAAAAACTCTTGATTAATTAAATGATGAATGTAAAAGTTTAGCCAATAGAATTAACGCGATGTATTAATACCATTTCCTGATGTATCAGGTATTGCGTTGATGACGTAACAGAATGATATTCACATAAAGCTGACCTCAGTGTGTACCCGTAAAACAGAGGGTCGTAAGAATATCTATGGTGTACCTTGAACTTTTATTTATCAAAGTAAACAATTTTCGAAGGCTATTTACACTTCTGTTGGAAACGTGACGAGTTGATCACTTGAAATGCTTAAACATTTGCTAAATCACTTTATGATGACATCATGTATTGTTCTGATGACCTGTATGGGGCATGCTCCTCATACACCGGGTACAGGTGAAACAACACGATGACATTTGTACTGAGTCCTGTCAGACGTATCAAGGAGCCGGGCAGAGGTTTTAGAGAGGAGAGGGCCGTCGATTCACTATACATGAACGATCGGAAGATGTTGACACGCCAACATGATTGTGTATAAAACACATGCATCCTTACCCTCGCCCAGATTACTATTTCACATCACGAGGAAGTCGAGAGGCACAAGAAATGTCGGTAATAGCAAATAGCAAAGAGAGCCGAAACAATGTAAAGACGCGCCCTGGTGCGCATAAATGGTTATTACATCAATATAGAAAATGTTATGCCATGTATAATAATAAGAATGTTGCAACTTATCACGTGAAAGGAGAGCATGGCAGAGTATTTCAATAATTTTGGAGGTCAAAACACAGCTAGGTCGTTGATAAGGAAACTGAAGATTTATTTTACGCCGAGCTGTATGACAAGTGATTTACATCCTTTGGCATTTTCTTGTATTTAAGACACACTGCTCCCATGTACTGGCATGAGAACTGTACAGTTTGTTAGTAGTTTGTTTGTCATCGGATGGTGAAAGAACGCAAAACCCTCATTAGTGTTGTAAATATTGGTAAGTAAAGTCCGAAATATCTGCAAAACTTCTACGATGAGATTGGCAAACGTTTCTTAAAGAACCCTCCTCTGTGATGCCAGGCCTTTTACCTTGCGTTGTCCACTTCCTCATAAATGATACAACTATGCCAATCGTATCTGTCAGACTTTGTTCTCACACTAGTACTATTGACAGTATCAGTGGAAGCGGCGCATCGTTTGGGTTCTGTTTGCTAAGTAAACATGAATATGTTAGTTTAACTGTAAAGAGTGCATTATTTTTCGCCGAAAAGTACTCGTCCATTTTCGATCCAGCTGAACCTTAACGAGTTCTGGGATATTAGACCATATCAAAGTACGTTTATATCGCAAGTATACTTTTATTTACAATGAAGCATAGCATGTATGTATGTATGTATGTATTATTATTAACACTTTATTGAGCGGCCGAATTACTGTACAGTAATTTTCATCGGGGCTCTTTCGGAAAAAAAAAAAGAAAACTACATATCACAGACATGCGTACAAGAGACGGAACTACAGGGAAACATTCCTTCTTATGTATGTATGTATGTATGTATGTATGTATGTATGTATGTATGTATGTATGTATGTATGTATGTATGTATGTATGTATGTATGTATGTATGTATGTATGTATGTATGTATGTATGTGTGTGTGTGTGTGTGTGTGTGTGTGTGTGTGTGTGTGTGTGTGTGTGTGTGTGCGTGCGTGCGTGCGTGTGCGTGCGTGCGTGCGTGCGTGCGTGCGTACGGGCGGACGTGCAGAAGGACGGACGGACGGAAGAACGGAAATATGGATTGATGGATGGGACATTCGTAGATGTGAACAGATTATAACGATAATCATTTAATTTATGACAGAATGGACTATTCTCTGTTCTTCTGGGATATGGCATTCCTAAGCCGCAAAAGGAAAAAGTACGGAGGGGGTCACAAGCATCTGAAAGACCAGTGGGAAGATTCGCCAGGTTACGAATCCGGTGATGTAGAGAGCCAGTCCTCTGCTCCAAGTGAAGCTGGGGTAGACCACGATTTAACGGACAATACGAGCGTAGGTAGCGATACAGTTGGAAGCACAGTTAACGGGTCTTCTATTCAATAAAAGGGAAGTGAATCATTCAAAGTATTATGTGAAAGTATGTAGAATAGACTTAATGCTCTTATTGCAAAGCTTGCGGGCACCAATCGCTTTCTTGATTCTTTGTCGACTTATTGTTTTCTTGACATTTGAAACACTCTCTGTAGTAGGTGTGCAGGTCACAATAGCCAAATAGCATGAGATTAAATCGAATAATTCGTGGATACGTTATGTGTCCGTTTCCAGTCTTAGAGTTGGTCTGACTGTTATCGTCGACGTTAGACGAACCAATCGATTTAGCGTCAACCGAGGGATTGTTTCCTGTCCCGTGCGATAAGCGTTTGTACCGTTGATCGCTCATTACATATTATTAAGCCTAATTCGTTCAAGAAAATCAAAAGACGGTAAACATATAGGTAAGTTTGATCAGGCTCACAAAGCTATGCCAAACTAAATAGGCATGAAGGAGCTTCAAACATTACGATCGATCAATACAAAACTTTGGTAAGGGGAACTGTCAGCGTGTTCTAAGGTATTATTGACCGCTAAACCAACCTGTATACAATTAAAGGTACTCACCTTCTTAGTACGTAAAGTCTGAAATATCTGCAAAACTTCTACCATGAGATTGGCAAACGTTCCTTTGAGAAACCTCCTCTAGGATGCTAGACCTTTTATCTTGCTTTGTCAGCTTCCTCATAAATGACACTACTATGCCAATCCTACAGTACCCGCCAGACTTTGCTCTTATTACTATTGGCAGAACCAGGGGGAGGGGCACATCGCGTGAGTTCTGTTTGTTAAATATCAATATGTAACCGTTCAGCTGTAAAGAGTGCGTTATTTTTCGCCGAAAAGTACTCGTCCATTATTGTCAAACTCAACTTTAACGAGTTCTGGGATATTAGACCCTATCAGAGTGTGTTTATATCGTGAGTATATTTTTATTTAAGGATATTAAAGTCCCTGTAGCTGTAACTCTTGAAATTTGTAAAAAAAAACTTTCTATTTTGTCTGGTTTTCTTTAAATTCTACAGATTTAAAGGATGTAGTCTTTGCCATTTTTAAAAAATTGTAATATTACAAAGAAAACATAGCATATGATGTCCCAGTGGAAAACATTCAGCACTATGCATTATATTGGACTACTCTGTTGTTTCCGTGAAGATTCCAATGCATATATGCACTGCTTACTGTGTATTTGCTTTATTTGCATGAGGGCGCCATTTTGTGTTGGGCAAACCATAGACCCTCGAGAAAAACCTCGAGAGTCTATGGGCAAACATTTATTATTTATCTTGCTCAAAATTGCACATGTAGTCCCAGTGGACAGTCTATTCTACCTGTATAAACACCCCTCAATGAGTACATTCCCATTAACTTGTTTTAGTTTGGAAGTAAAATCACAAAAAATAATGCTAAAAGATACAGCTATATATGCACTGCTTACTGTGTATTTGCTTTATTTGCATGAGGGCGCCATTTTGTGTTGGGCAAACCATAGACCCTCGAGAAAAACCTCGAGAGTCTATGGGCAAACATTTATTATTTATCTTGCTCAAAATTGCACATGTAGTCCCAGTGGACAGTCTATTCTACCTGTATAAACACCCCTCAATGAGTACATTCCCATTAACTTGTTTTAGTTTGGAAGTAAAATCACAAAAAATAATGCTAAAAGATACAGCTATCAATCGGGCCTTTAATATTTCTGTTGTCAATATCGTAATGGAGACTTCTGGTCATCCACTATCTCCATTCAAACATACTTATTTGTCAAAATAGGAAGTTGCTACCATGATGTATTTTATTTTCTGTTCATTTCAATGCAGCATAATCCAAGCTTGCTTAAGCAGACCTAAATCGCATTGCTACGTCGGTGCACGAAGACAAGATAATGGAGGAAGAAAATGGGTTAACAGGTTCGAAAAAAGTACATCACAATGCCACTCCACGTTCCCTCAAAGTAGTGTGCGCTCTTACGCTTTGCGCTCTGGCCTTTGCTCTATGTACCCATGGTTTCTCAACGGTTTTTCGGTGTATATGTCTTGTTACTCAAAGCGAAACCGATGTTGGATGTAAGCTGAACACCACTTTTCAGAATACAACAGCGACAGTTACAGAGACATCCGATCCATGCTCCTCCGTCTTGATTGTCGTCTTTATGGTTGGTCTGTATATCATATATCCGGCAAGCAAAAGCAACTTTAGAGAGATACGTAAACTGAAAGTGGTGAGATTATTTTTCTGCAAGTACAATTGGCGTCTACGTATACGGCGATGTTTGATGTTACTGGCAGTAGTAATTTACCATATCTTAGTTTGCATATGAAATGACGATGACGTGTTTAATCATCATATCCCTGCGCAATACATATTCTTGGCATTGGGAATGATTGCCTTGTTTGCGCTTCCTACTGCGTCTGATGAGTTTTGTCCACTGCCGTGGATATGCCGTATCTACGCATCACGTAACATCGAGCTTTTTCCTTGGGCTGTCTTCGGATTTGCCGATTTAACTAGTTTTGCAGAATCCTACGATTTACCTTATCAAGATACTCTGTGGTTAATTTTAAGTGGAGAAAAAAATGGTGGAAATGCAATGAATGCAACATCATTACTGATATTATTGGGATGACAGCTACCAGTACGCCGAGGTTTGTATGACACAAAGTTAATATTTTACATAGATAGATAGATAGATAGATAGATAGATAGATAGATAGATAGATAGATGGATAGATAGATACATAAATACATACATAGATACATAGATACATAGATACATAGATACATGCATGCATGCATACATACATACATACATACATACATACATACATACATACATACATACATACATACATACATACATACATACATACATACATACATACTTACATACTTACATACATACATATAAACACACACATATCAAGACAAAGATATTGACTGAAAAGTGTACTGAACGTTTTCTAAAGGAAGAACTAATGTATTAAAAAATTACAAAGAAGAGTAAATACATAGAACAAATGATAAAGTAGTTATAATGGATTAGTTTTGTGAATGTGGCCTTTGCATGATATTTTTGGTTCGTTGCTGCTGTTGTTGTTTTTTTCCCTTGCTTTCTTTTCCAAATGAATTTGTTTTGGGAAAGCTATGTACAATTTAACCATAATTGAGAGACGGATAAAAGTGGGGTTTTTTGGTAAAAAAACATTCTTACAAAAGTACTCAACTGCCCTGAAATCCTTAACTATGATCAGTATTTATGTCAAGATCCATGCAATTGTCGTATAGACCCTCAGAGTATATAGTTGTAGTAATGCACGGTTACAGTACTGGCTCTAGACTTGGTTCAAGTCTGTGATTTGTGAATGTTTGAGTGGGGTGAACGCAATGATTTGTGTTCTGTTCCCATGTGAAACGCGTGAGTGGGATGCACTCTATACACGAGTTTCATCCGGCAGAATCTAACTCACTATTGCGCAGACTCAAAGGTAACGCGTTCAATCGCAAGGAAAACCTGGCCTAGGCTACCAAATTTCAAATAGGTTTGTATGAAATAGGAGAGTCACAAGAGAAACTATTACAAATGATTTTAATTTTTTTCAAATTCATCGACTTGAACCTAGTCTATACTGCCTCGTAAATACTATTATTGTAGAAATCTTTTTTGTACAAATTTCAGCTTTTGAAGATGATTTTTCTGTATCGGATTAACAGTAAATAATAGGAACCGACACTTCCTGTCGGGGTTGAAAATAGCCTGAATTCTAAGTGACACATCATATCTCGATGGCCGGCCCCGAGCTTTCAGTAGTAACCCCGATAATATACAGATAATATACAACAAGGTCGATTTGATGCTTCATCTGTCGACCTACCCAAATCGGGTGGAATTTTTTGAAATCAACGTAAGTTACTTGAAGGCCAGTGCACAGCTGCGATGCTGATAGTTTGCCACCTTCCTCTTATTAAGAGTGATTTACGGGTATAATTTGCATGGAGTAAAAGGCTGGAGGGCACTCCCTCGTGGTATGGTATACTGTGGAATTTTCAAACCCACTCCTCTTGAACACCTAGTTCAGTGATGCCAAATGCAAATACACTGATACGGAAGTAATTGAGATGCTACATTTCCTAATTGACAACAATTGCATTTGCTGGAATGACATAGGCAAACTACAGGCATTCCTGTGGGGACATACTATGCACCCCTTCTTGTAGACTTATTTTTGTTCCATTCCATTCTGTTATACCTTGCTGGTGCGTTCGTTGTTGACTTTGTCGAAGTTAATCCGATTATAATCTGGTGACAGCGTCTACAGATTAGTAATTTACCCTTGTTTGCTTTGGCGCATTAGGCAATCAAACGCATCGGATAATGGACGCAACACAGTGACAAAACTTCGCGTAAGAATGTCTAAGGACAAATACGTGACACAAAGAAGGAGAAAAAGAAATCTTTGCAAAACCAGTGCTAACATAAGACCAACACACCAAAGGTGGACAGTATAAATCTTTATTAGCAATGCATATCATAGTAAAACGTATTAAAATAAAATAAAAAATAGCAGGAAGAAATCTGTTCTGAGACAATTTAATACGTCCATGCTGAGACCAAGACACCTCTACCTCCACCCCCACACTGGGGGATGGACATGTAGACAACCTCTATGTCAGGATTTGCTACGATACCGTATTTGGAACGTGTCACCAATGTGGTTCTTGACAGACGATGCAATTCTTTAAAAGGGTCTTTTTTGATGTGATTTTCCTTCTAAATACTTCATATCAAGAAGAATGAAATAAAAGGTTACAAATATAGTACGAGAATGATGTCATAGGCCATTAACATTGTCACCTCAAGCAACACGCAATTACTCAAAGTACCAGTAGCCTTTGCAATTAAGTATATACTATCATAACTATAACATCTACATGTACATGGCAACTGAATCCTTAAAGCTAGTACGAAATAGTGGAAACCAGGATATTTCACTAATTACTACTACTACTACGACTTTATTTTAACTTCATACCTATCAATCCACATTTACAGAAAAGAAAAAGTACATGAATATACTGATTACATGGAAAAAAAAACTAGAATTATTCTTGGAAATACATTCCATAAATATTGACTCTAAGTAAGAAAACTGTCTTTATACACTTTTTTCTCAAATCAGATGAGAAGTACATGGTATCATGCACCTTTCATATAATGATGCAGTCACTTTTTGATAATCGTTACATTAAACCTTAGATTTGCTATAACAGCAGAGCATCAAAATTATTAATCCTATTACTGGCAAACATTGAATTGACGCTACTACGCCTGTCATAACCCAACAGTATGCGGGCTGCATTGTTGTAGCCAACTTTAAGGTTTTTTTCAGGGTACCACTATCGTATCTGACCCACAGATCACCACCGTACAATTGATAACGATAAACTTTATATAACGTGCACTTTACATTCATCGAGCACAAGGAAAATCGTGCCAAAAGCATGTTAGCAGAGATATAAAAAGATATCTTTTAGTTATATTTAAACGTTATCACGGACAATATTCGTCATAAGCTTAAGGTAACCAAGATGTTTCATATATTGTTAAAAAAAGTTCGAGTTCATTGACATAAACTGAAGGAATGCGCTCCATGTAACATCTTTGGCAATCACACGCGTACACAGCGTTTTTTGCGTACTTGCAAACAAATATCATCTATATACATAAGTTAATTTACAAAAATACCACCGATATTACAACAATCCCAGATATAACAACTTAAATTATCAACATTTATACTGAAAATTTCGAAAGGCAAGACTCCACCCACCTTAACACCATTAATGACAAGGTAAAACTTTTGCTAAACAACAACGCCATCATATAGAAACTATGGCATCTGTACCATGAAAGCAGGCATCTAACAAAACAAATGGGTACTTCGCAAGTGAACAATATATGGCGGTTAAATACTTCTTTTTAGACAATATGCACATATCAGTTAATTTGCAAGCTTTGAAGCCACATTGGTGAAGATTTCAGAAACGACTCGATCTTGAACAAAATGATACATTCAGAAACATTGTGAATATTAGCATCGAGGTAAAATATATACTAAAGAGTGCAGACACCTTATCGCTTGCAAAAAAGAAATGCTCAGATGAGAGAGCCAGGTCCTGCTGATTTTCCTGGCTGCAGATTGTCAATGGCACTCCGGACTTCATAAGGTAAAAAACTGTACAATCTCAATTACAGCTATCAATCTTATCCAACACATGATCCTACTTTCTTGTTGTGTGGACCACAGTGAAAGGGCTACTGAAATGGTTTCTCCATATTTTCCCAATATTTTCATCACCACTTCAGTCATCAACGGAATTAGGCTTTGGTGGCGGTTTGTCATTCATTCTATAAATCGACCGCCAAACGTTTTTTTCTGTTGCCACTATACAAACTCTGTACTCTTGAGTATGTGTTTTATCTCGATGTTAATTCATAATGTGTGTCCTCAAAAATTATTTGACATTTTGTTGTTCAGAGTTATTGAGGAAAAGAACAAAACATTAGTGATAAAAATAACTATTGTCGTATTGCACTGTCTACTGTTGCCTCAAAGGTTTATAAATGTGCAAGATCGAGTCGTTCTTGAACCTTTACTTTATCAATTTGGCATCAAAGCTCGACATTATAATATTGACTTGATCTTATTCAAAATTTGAGACATTTGTTCAAAACGAAATTGCTGTTTATAAGTGTCACATATAAAGAATAAATTGTTTTAATATGGCACAATTTGACCCTTCCAGAGTGGAGCTATAAGGCCGGAAACCGGGAGAATTGGATACATTAGCATAGATTCACAGATCTTTCTCAATAAACTGATAGCTACTTGTCATGCTACCTACCAATATCATAATCTTGGATTAACAATTACGGAAAATTGAAAAAACTTTTTCACAAAAGTGATATTGGGCGTTGTGTGACTTATGTGTGTGTGTTAAAGTATGAGAGAAGAAACACATTTTTGTCGATTTGTAGCTAAGTGTTGACAGATGTGTAGGCAATAGATTCTAATATTTTCAAATATTCATAAGTGAAAGAGATGATGGAGATCTCTATTGCTGCGGACAGGCTTTAATATGAAACATCTGTGCACAACTGTCCTTGGGATTTTCAAGTTCATGCAGTAGAGTTGTTAACCTGACAGATGGCACCCTCCTTCCAGTACTCAGCGTATTGTCCCGGCAAATTTACAGCAAGAAATAATGACAATGCGGAGAATAAGATTGTAAGGATAATTGATGTCTTTTCAGGGGCTATTTGCCTAACTGTTTCCAGGAGAATGGCCCATGATTCTTCCTGACAATTCTCTCTTGTCCGTTGTATGCCAAGTGCTAATCTATCCCAAATTCCCGCTATGTTGAAACCGTTGATGGCAACCAATGGAAGTGAGAAGAGTAGGATAATCTCAAGCCAGATACATATATTGATGAATACAACTAAAGCGTCTTTGTTTTGCTTCATGAATACTTCATAGTTCCAGCAAATATGACAATAGCCCTGAAACACCATAATTACTGTTTGGAAAGTAATCCATCTATGTGCAAAAGAATGCAACCTTGAAAATTCAGTGTGAATTTCCATAATGCGGACACGACACATGTCAACGTTTGCATTCTTTATCGTTGACTTCAGAAATGCAAGGGTCTTTTTCATGTTTAATTCGAGGCAGTTGCGTAATAAGAATATCAAATAGCAAAATGTACAGTAATATGCCATTCCAAAAATTTCACCTATGACATTAAAAATTACTACATAATCAATCGAGTCACATTCTTCAGCTAAGACCACTGCTAAAATATTGAAAACTAGAATTAAAGAAGCCCACAAAATGCCCAAACTATTGAATACGTAGGCGCACCTTGAAACAAAAGACATCCTTTCTTTAGCATTGTGCAACAGTGGATCTGATAAGTATGGAAGTTGTCCAAGGACATGATCTCTGTGGAAAACATATAAGGCTCCACTGTCGTCAGCAGATGGCGATGGAAGAAAGGTGCCCACCAGTAGCACAGCGGTCGCGACTGTTGCTGGAAGCAGATATAGCGTGTACGTTATCATGTACAGGGCAGCCTCGTATCGCCCCCAACGTCGTAATACATTGGACATTATGCTTCCCATCAGAAGAATCAGTAAGATAATCCTAAGGGAAAGCATCAGACGGCCTTTACAGCTCAAGTCCAAATTGCTTCCAGGCTTATCCAAAGCACCTATTGAGGAAAGATAAGACAAGTAGAAGAACTGCACAGTCGAGCATATGCTGCATTCACAAATGCTGCATGGAGCGGGCTTGAGGAATTCAGGGTGGCTTTTGAAATTCTGGGAGCAGCAGGGGGAGGGGCTTAAAAGCTTTGTTTTTGGTATAAGAAGGGTCTAAAAATATTTTGGTTCCTTATTTTTCTACATTTTCAGACTCCATAGTTTGGTTGACAATTCAATGAAAAGTGAATAACATTTTTATGTCATCCAACAGTTCTTATGAACAATAATGAAACAAAATCGCTTATTTTCATAAGAAGAAACAACTAGACCTTGTTGTGGGACAAGATGCAAATGTTAATAATTTGTTTTTAAATATTTGTCCGCAATGTATAAAATACTACTTCTTGCTGTCTCCCTACTGCATGCTGAAACACAACATTCAGCTTGTCAACAAAACCTGTATATGTAATCAAACACTATTGTTGATAACTGAATTAGAGTCAAGACTTAAAGTCATTTGTTAATATACAAATACACAGTACACATACACAGACTGTCTTGCCAAGCTAAATACTGAACAGTTCAAAATGTTGTAGGGAGTAGAACAAGAACACAGTTGATAAACTGAACAAAAGCATTATCAAAATTATCAAAGTTAATACAGCTATACTGCTTTACTGCCTAAGGGAAGTGTCACTGTCACTGCATACCGACAGTACCATTGCTCTGACTCTGATGTAGTTACAGAACAGTTTTGGTCATATGACGCTCATGACGGTAAAACATACTTCTGCACAAGACCAACACATGGCAATTATATAAACATCGGCTGAAATGGCTAAATAAACTGATGACGACATTTCTATAAACACCATAGAATGTTTATGCTTACGTCATAAAAAGGTGATGTCGAACATGTACAATACCTGTTTATTTTCATTTGCATACATCCGTAATTAATAATTGGCCATATGATAGTGAGGGGGATTTGAACATTTTTTATCATATAGACGTAGGATTTGAATTTTTAAGGGTATTGGGGGTTATCTGAGGAAAATTAAGACTTCAATCGCGATTCCTCAAGTTGCAGTTTAGGGCTTCATCAACTTAATGTATTTTGCATCATGGTAAAAAGGGCCAAGCTTGGCGATTTCATCATGTGATATGAAAGAGGCCATCTTCTGATGGGTATGGCATTATCCACTCACTCATGATTCGATAAACATTAAGATACTGACGCCCTAAACTGTAACTTTCGCCACTAATTTTATAGTTGCTGTAAAAATTTGCTCGAGTTGTAAATACCTAAAATGGCTTTGTCGGAATAAGCGGCCTCAAAACTAGCTCATATATAAAACTCAGCCCCGGTGAACTTCCCCTTCAATAAAAGAACGTGGAAATTAGTCTTCCTCGAGTAACGCTCTCTACTCAACAAACAACTATTGGAGGCTCTTGAGATAGCTGCTGCATCATTGTTTTAAATTCTATCCCGACGAATGCACGCCTCGTCAGTATGTTACTCCTTCCGCCCTAATTGTCAAGAATTGAAAGGGGCAACTTTATGCTCTAGTGTCTACTAAAACTCGTTTAAGGTATATGCACCTCGAAAGTGAAAGACTTAAACTTTTGCTCTAACTTTCCTCAAGGAATCGTTCAATCATTCTCTTTCAAAATCAAGATTAAAAATAGGGGGTCACCGTGCAAATTTTGGTACTAGAGAAACAAATTACCCAAGATTTACCGATATTAGAAATTCAAAATGGCCGCCATCCCTGTGTTAACTCTATACAGAAAAATAAAAATTTTCGAATTTCGAAAAACTAAGCCGGTGGAAAGTTTTCTTTCACCAAGGGCTTTAAAATGAACCCCCACATGTGGTATATCAGAAGAGAACTGTAAAAGTTTGAGAGTCCAAATATCTGTCACCGAGTTGCGTTCTACCTTAAGTTCAAAATTATCGGCTTGTGCACTGATGATATCCAACATGCATAGGAAACATCGCCCTACCCTTCATATTAAGATTGACCTTTGATCATGTTGTCGGGTCACAATGGATTTATGTCATAGCAACTGCAAGGAAGTACCGTGAAAGTTATTCATGTCGATCGCAACGCTGGATAATGCCTATAAATATCATGGTTATGTTTAGTTTTAACACGATTGGAACTAATTTGGGATAATTGGATGGTGAATTAAGGTCATTTTAACCTGCAAATGTAAGCTCATCTGCTTCCCTTTTTAAGTTACATACTTGTTTTTATGAGTAGTTTGTAATATTCCAACATCTAGCTATATGGCACCTAACACTGTTGAGAAATATGGAAACTATGAAGATCCAATTATCCCAATTAGTTCCAATCGTGTTTTTTATTGAATCCCGCCAAAACTTAAGTTATTCAATTTTTAATATGGTCGGTAGTTGGTAACAATTGTTAAAAACTACGGTAAGGATCGAAGTCTTGAAAGACTTGGACATCATCGTGTCTTCAACTTACATGTATTTGCAAGAGATTATGCGAAGAACGTTTTTGAAATATCTTACACCCGAAGAGATACAACTGAAAACACATTCGGTTTGTTATAGATTATGCACTTTCCATGCAACTCGATGACCGAAGCACGTTTAGATAACACTTGCTAACCCTTACAATCATTTGTGCCAAATGGCTTGAGCAAGTGTCGGTAAATTAAGCAGACCGAGAGGGTACTAACCTTTATATATTGAATCGCAGACGAGGCAGGCTGAATCATCATTTTCCTGTTCATCTTGCCGGCGCCCATTGTCTCCTTGATTCTCCCTTGACCTAGTGTTTTGTTGGCATCTGAAACACCGTCTATAGTAGGCGTGCGGTTCTAAATGGCAGAACAGCATGAGGTTAAATCGAATAATCCGTGGATATGCGGTTCTAGAGTTCGTCTGACTGCTTTCGTTTAGTTCAGACAACTCAACACCTTGATTGTTAACAGGGGGGTTGTGCGATAAGCGTCTGTGACATTGATTGCCCATTATTAAGCCTAATTTGGTAAAGAAAATCAAGAGAAGGTGAACATGTAGGTCAGTTTGATTATTAGGTAAAAAGTGTGCCAAACCAAACAGTATGAACTTCAACCATTGCAATCAGTCAATACAAAACTTTTAGTATGAGGAAATGTCCTCGTGTTGAAAATATTATACCTTTACAATATAGGCACTTACCTACTTACAGCCACCTTTCGAGGAACCGTCAATATGTTATGAGTAGAAAACCTATGGGATTTTCAAAGTTCTGAATGTTTATCACTTTCAATACCTTAGGTAAAATAAAAATAGTAAGAACTCTTCGAAATCGGAAAATGGTGGCCAGAACTGTGACTTTGTGCGGCAGACAAACACCTTTTGGACCATTTCCAGTACTTACAAGCTCCTCCAATCAGAAGGTAGGGTGGTGTCAATACTTCGTCATCTGGCGCCCTCGTTTCGTAGAATTGCTATAACTAATGTGGTTAATGTAATGTAAACGCGAACTGAAGAAAAGCAAATAAAACATATGAATTGTACACAAATTTCATTTACACCAGCTGTAGAAAGAACGAAAAGAATCACATGTTGATAAATTTTTGACACATCATTGGTAACGGATCAATATCATCGATACAGCGATTCGTAAAGAGGATGAAACTTATCCGAATCTTGCCCTGTGTACATATGTACGTCACAAAAGCTCTGTATTTTTGATTCCATACTTTTACTGGTACCATACCAATAAATATACAGTTATTTTCACGTGAAAAGTATTTTAGAGGAATTAATTGGGCTTTTTTATGTGAATGCATAATGTCCATTGTCATTCGCGATAGTCTCAACACGAAGAAGCCGTGGAAAAATTGTGGGAAAATAAATTACATTTTGTACATAGGTTGGCTACTTCATGATCAGATAAAGCATGTGTTCCACACACTATAGTTACAAAAAAACGAACGATTCGCTATGCATTTTTTCGTTTGATCCCTTTCCTCGAACAAAAAAAAATGTAATTAAGAACCTCTGCTAAGCTCTTTCAACTTCAATAGCAATGTTGTCATCAACATTGTTGTAGTCAGAGAACGATCATTAATATTTAGCCAACCAAATGATTCCCACAGCAACATCATAAATGCACAAGAATGTTTCAACGACAAAACATTTAGGAATTCAGTATCGCCATGCTGACAATAGAGCACAAATGATCTGGCAGGTAAACTCTCATATAGTTCTATACTAGTTTCTACAAAAACATGGAACTTCTGACAAACTGTCATACTAAGGCTCTACCAGTGGATTTATCTACTTTTCATTCTCAATATGAGCTGGTATGAGCTTTGCTGCGTGTTTAATTTTTAAGCCAATATTAATAATTCGAAGATTTATCGCGTGCAAACAAGTGGTCTGCTTTAGGAGAATGCGTCGAATGCCTTTCAGACATGGCTGCGCCCACAAATCATCAGTCGCCATGGCATCAACAGCACATTTGTCATAATGCATAAGCATAGTTCAGATTAGAGCGATATACAACATACCGTCTTTACAGTGGGGCGACGAATTCGGACGCGCACACGCTTTAGAACGTTTCTGCGCAGATTTAACTCCAGCCTGCCGCAAATGGGTTATTTTGCAGCGCATGTATTTAACATCACCTGTCATTGTTGAAATTGCGCTTTTACCTAATTTTTTGACCCAGTCTCTTAGAAATACATGTGACCTTTAACCTTGTCATATTTTGACCCCCTAGGAAGCTGGATTTTATTCAATATGAGCGCAAAATTAACATTTCTCTCCCATTTACTTGGCGCATATTACCCATTCACCTGGAGATATTGTAAAAAGTAGCGTGGTGACACCCTTTTATTAAAAGTGTAAACTAAATGGTATTATGTCAGGATTTTATTCGCCAAGTTTGGTCAAAATGACACCATTCAAAGCGACAGGAAGAAAGTTCGAAAATTATGTAGTGATATAATTTCGATATCGTCATTTTGTAATCGATACTTATGTTAAAATTTATTTACAAACATCATGAAAACTATACATTCGATAGATATGGATCTTAATTCTTGGTATTTATTAAAATTAACTCATTTGCTAAGCGTTTTATAATTGCTTTCTTTAGTTTAAGTGAATTATATCATTTTTATTTATTTCTAACGACGCCATTTTAACGTCCGTTTCCATGGAAACGAGCGTGGTGACCCCCATTTTTTATTTCATTTTTGCACTTGCACAACTTCAAAGAATATTTGTGCAAAGTTTCAAGAAAATGACACCACAACCTAATTTTGACGTAATTCGTAGTGCTTCACCTTAAATGAATTTGGCATCCAGTTAAAGGCACGGGGGAGCCTGCAGATAGTCCCTATCTCCCTGGGCGTTCATTATTGAACACGATTGGCATATGAAAACAGCGTCAACGAATGCTCCCAAAAATCTGGCTCTTTCGAAAACTTTGGTGTAAATTAAAGCACTGTGCCACATATCACGTCTTATGAATATTTGTGCATCACCTTGGTGGCGAAATTCTCTCAATTTTTCCTTTTTAAATTGGTTTTTGATGCCAAAACTGTTTCTATGCTGTGTTTCAAAGAACAAAGGTGAAAACATTAAAAAGCTGCCATCACCAGGGGACGCGGAAAGGAGAAAACGATCAAACATTTGCTGTGCACATCGGATCGATTACGATGTATACAATGAATAAATCGATTCTTACTTCTGGGAAAATACTTGACTAACGGTTACTTAGACACAGACTGCTTCATGTTTGTTTGTCGATTTGTGTACCTGTATGTATGGGTGATGTGTGTTTACCTGCAGGCCGGCATTTTAAGGTAGTTTCTTTTGGAAGACTGTTGTGGCCCTGGAAAGGGCCGTTTTGTAGGCGTTGAACACGCGTACTTACTGTGATGAACATTTTGTGAACGTCTTTCCAATACGTTCCCACAATGGAGTATGAACTGATTGTTTGTTTTTAAAAATCGAAAGAAATGGTCTAGTGACCGTGATAAAATAGACTATTTAGTTCTTCCTTGATTGTCTCTAACTGATTTTGCTATAATCCCGATATCGGTCGCGGTAAGGTGTCTTGAAACTTACTTCATTCCCAAGAAATTTGACAACTACTTACCAATAGTCGGCAAAATTTACAGAGACCAGCAATAATAATTATGGTCATTTTATCGGCTTTGCCTATGTGGGTTGGCTTAGCGGAAGTAGTACATTTGACGATCGGAGGTCCCATTCTTTACCCTACCGTATATGTGTAGTATTCAAACAAGGGAGATCATAATCGGACGCTTCAGTGGCCTGGAGATTTTTATAATATTAAAATTACTCTTTATTTTTACATTGCTCAAATATTGATATTATTTCTACATTTTTTTACTATTGACTCTCAATTGGCAGCACACGTACGGCTACACCCTTCACGCGGTGACGGGAGTGTGGCTGCAGAGTTGTAAGGAAGTTGTTCAGAAGAAAAGCATTTTGCATTTAGGACCTGCGCGTCGAGATTTTTCAAGATAACAACCTGATATACATTTCCTACACCTTTGAAAAGGGGATTACAATTAAGTATCTTTCCTGTGGTGAACATTTTGTGTACGTCTTTCCAGTATGTTCCAACGATGAAGTGTTGTCTGATTGTTTGTTGTACAAATCAACAGAAATGGTCTAGTGATAAAATAGACCAAGATGCAAATTCATTGCGAGGAAGATAGAAATTCACATTGCAAGAATAACTCATTTTTACACTTTGTGCATAAAAGCAAGCATGTGTTCGACGGTTGCTTTTATAATAATGACAAAGTATTACCTCAACTTTATTTGACTCTTTAGTTTGTAGGAACATGTAAACAATATTTCATAGTTGATTCAAACAGATGTACAGCTACACGCAATTATTGACAACGCATCTAAGATCAAAATGTGGTCTGTTCATGGAGTTAGGTCTATTGGACGATTGTTAAGGTTAATTGAAACTTCTTAGCTCATTCGAAAGATAATACTAAATAATTGAAAACACTCACTCACTACGTGCTTTGCAACACAGACAAAAGATGTACAGATCCATCTGCACGTTTGACGTTGTCACTAATACACAATGATCCCACACGCCAAACAGCAAGCAGGCCACTGGCGAAGCAGGCCGCCATTCCCAAGCAATTCAGTAGTCGGTATGAACAAGTTGTCATCGTGCGCAGTTTGGAATATGCATGCCATGTGCAAACACGTCGATTATGATGTAATTAAGGCGGTGATAATAAGTAATTGAAAGACAAAAATACTAAATAACAGTGAAAAAAACCGAAAGGTACGAATGATAAATCTTATCATGTCGAAAATAAACAATTATGAGATAACGAATAATTCAACATTCTGCCTCCGAGTCATGAAACCTGCTGTATCAAATATACTTGATATTTTTGAAGTATTCGAAGCTTATGGAGTGAATTTGTTCAGCAAAACCAGGTAATGTGATTGAGCTCAGTGGAACAGCGTCTTAAAGGAAGGGGGTCGTCGGAACTGCGCGTGTCCGACTTTTTTGTTTACATTACAGACAACGCATTTTATGCATGATATCCACATGCATCACGTCATCATAGCTGTAACATAAAAATTTTACGATATTCACTGTCAACAAACACGTTTTAACCTTTAATCAATCGCCAACTTACCCTAAATACAGTGTTTACATCGGTCGTAGGGCCGGTTCCTGGCAACCTTTGAGCGGAGTTCCGACGACCCCCTCCCTTTAACTTCGTCCAGTAAAAAGGCTTGCAACTAAGTAACATCCACGAGTCTGTAAGTCAGAATAAAAACTGGACCGTAAAACATTGTGGATAGAGGGACTGTGGTTGATGGTATCATTTTCAAGCAGATTCTACGAGGAAAAGAACTGGTCAAGTCTTGCTATCCGTATTTTCAGTCACACTTGCTGACCGTAGAGTCATATGTGATGCTCTTGTAATCTTTAGGGTGTGAGAGTGATGACATAGTTGACCATTCTTCACGAAACGAGAAGGGTTATTGCAGTACAGAGACTGATTGAATTATTTTGCTGCAATTTTTAGCTTTGTAAAATAAGAACTATCACAATGACTTTCTTTTTTCACAAGTGGAATCTAACTAGGCCAAAAGAGTGTTTTGTTTTCCGTCATAGTGTCATGTGAAACATGGAATTCACAAACATTTTTGCAAGTTTTGAAAAAAGAAAACTCATCTAAATAAAACACGTACTGTGAACTTGGACATATCCAGGGTTTCAGTGCCAGGATATATTATCTACACTAATGAACATCGAATTGTGAAAATGGAACTAGCAGAAAAATAACATCTACGTGTGAATTCATGTTATGGATCAGTTCAGTGATATGTTCAATTAATGTTCTGAAATGTTCCTCGCGTTTGTTTCTTAAAGTGGCAGTCACTTTTTTTTATGGCGGCCATGTTTGAATTTCTCCCCTTTGTTGGTTGGTTATTTTGTATTTCCAAAAGAAAAACGAAAAAGGGGAAATTCGCATAACTGCATCATTTTTGAATCCACCCAAGGACGAGAAACATTTCATTTTTTACCTTAAGTAAGTGCTGTTGCACGAGCAAAATAACTAGCGGAATAAAAAAACAACATAAAAAGTGTCATACACATATTCATTTTTCTCTCAAGAAATGTACGACAACGGTTTGTTTAGACACGTTTCTCCATGATTAGGAATGCCCGAAAATATGGGGTATCTAAAGTAGTCTCATTCCATGGTGAAAAGAGTTCCACTTGTAATAACAATACAGTGTCATAAAGTAGCTAACATATAAAAATGTCCTGTCTAGCTTCATTACAGGTATACAATCACCTGTAATTTAAATATGCCCATATATGGTCAAAGGGGCATTCCTTGGTATTTAAAATGCCCATGTGAGGACGCTGTTGTTAAAAGCGGCCACCCGCTTAAAATCTGTGATTAGTTAGATTTTCTTTTTCCATGGTAACTGTGGCAAAATTGGAACAGGTGAAAGTCTACCTTTAAAGCTCGCACATTTCATACAAAACTACATGATTTTCAATTAAAGATTCTGTATAATATTTTAGTCACAAATGTCAAGCTGTATAAAATTAAAATACCAAGTTTTCAGAATTCTTTGTGTACATTTTGTAAAGAGGAGACACTTGTTCATTTGTTTCTCGAGTGTGAACATTTAAATTTATTTTGTATGAATTTTTTTACGATGTAGGGTAGTTAATTTGGTTTGTACAGTTGACTGGAAGTATAGCAAATTGTCCTTGGACATCCAGCTCTTTCATGTCTTGCCAACTTATTGTTTTCGGTAAGAGATTTGTCTATATTCGTCGATGTATAGAAGAGAATGTAGACTTTATTGCATACAAAACGTTTGTACAGTTTTTACAGAGAATTCAATATATCGCAAACAGAAAGAACAAGCTACATCTTTATCAAAATAAATGGGTAAGTTTGTTGAGATTTGTAACAGACCCCGATCTTAAGGCTCATATGTAATAATTTTTCTGTATAGTAATTTTATAATTCTGGCTTTTCAGACTCCTATTTATTTTTTTTGGTAATTTTTGTTGATACTGAACGCCAATAAAAAAATTAAAACATGTTTGTAATTACATAAAGAGCCAGTAGCTGTAACGCCTGGTGATTCTTCATGTTTGTTGTGTATCTCAATTATTACTCTTGTTCTACGCCCTTGGCACGTTGAAACACCTTGTTTAGCTTGTAAACACAGTTTCTATGTAAATGTAATGCAATATATTAAATTTCAAATCAAGTCCGGACCAGAATTCAGGCTGTTTTAACAAGCAGAATACTGTGTATCTCAACAAGTATGCTTTTGGGATTAGAACGAGAAACTTGTTTATTGACATTAAAAATAAAAAATTGTGGAAAAATCATGAAAGATTACGACCATCCACAAGCTTTAACTCTTAGTGTATTTCCAATACTTTAAATGTATACTGTCACCTGTTCCAATTTTGCCACAGTTACCATGGGAATAGAAACTCTAACAAATCACAGATTTTAAGCGGGTGGCCGCTTTTTAAAAACAGTGCCCTCACATGGGCATTTTGAATACCAAGGAACGCCGCTTTGACCATATATGGGCATATTTAGATTACAGATGACTGTATACACTGTAAAAATAGCGGACGCTAGACGCGTCTTTACGCGTTCAAAATGTACATGTCGGTGTTCAAATTTGAACGGCTAGTGTTCATATTGTTAACACTAGTGTTCATAATATTAACAATGATGTTCTAAACCTGAACACTATGTGTTAACAACGATCTCCTTCAAGTGTTCAAAAACTCAGCATCACAGAAATTTTACAATACTGTGAAACAATTAACAGTCTTTTGTGTTTTTTTCTTTACAATGGCTATATTAAATTTACTATTGCTTCACTGTCCGGCAAAAGTACACGGATTTTGGTGTAACGAATTTCACACTAAGTGAAAAATATTTCCGGCCTACAATTGCTGAAAGCATGTTTTTTCTAAAAAAGGAAGTATACAAAATAATTTACACGTTTGTTACGGGTTGAAAGTTTAAAAATTAGAAAAGAAAATCAGAAAACCACCATGAACGTTTTAATTTAACATCGGCGTGCAAGGGGCGTTCTACTTCTTAACACTTAGTGTTCAAGTTTGGTGTCTTTTCCTATCCCATGATGCATCAAAACGGAAGTTGCGACATTTTTCTTGTAAGCGCACCCTGAAGTCGTGATCGTGCGGAAGCAAGACCAGAAAGGGTAAGTTTCCTCTCCAAAATAGTAAAGGTATTGATTTTTGAAGCATCTATATTATCGTCCTTTGAAATTAATTGTATTGTACCTTTAAATAGCTTAACTACGTGAAAAAAACTTTTTTCTTTCAGTGGCTGCTATACCAACAACTAGCTGTGACTACGCAGTGGTACTTTTGGCCATGGCGTATCGATCGATCTCACTCGGGTCAAGGGTCATCACAATACAACTGTAGTGATAACCCTTGACCTGAGCGCGATCGATACGCCTCGCATAGTACCGCTGCGTAATCACAGCTAACATATGTCTTTTAGTAAACACAATCGCATGTAAAACATCAGTTAAACATCGTAGAGTATACAATGTATTGTTTCAGCATATGAGAGTTTGGCTTTTAATTTTAATCAATTGATCACAAGAAGCAGCAAATATTTTGTAACAGTTTTGAAGAGAGGCACTGTATATGAAAGTCTCCACTTTTCCTTATAATAATCAGCCCCTTGTCTTTCATTTTAAGTTTCATCTCGCCATATTACCTATTGTTGCATTTTTTCAGGATATAAAAAGTTGGATTTAACTGAAAATCGAAGAGTTGTTATAGAAGCTGGTGGTACAGATAACGAAGAAGATGAGTGTACAGGTAGCTGTCTGGAAACAAGCTTGAGAAACTCAGCTCATCTCTAATGTAGATTTAAACTTCCAAGGGTCAGTAACTGAATTTTGATAAATTTCTGTATTTTTGTTCTGAATTAATCTAAGCTTTGGTAGCATGCTATGATCAACTAAATGTTGCTGGGGAATAAGCTTTCACAGACGTGTAGTCTCCCTTATTTAAATTAAAGCTGATATTTCTTGTTAGCTCTTTCAAAATGTGTACATGAAAATCCATACATGCATTTATGAAAGTCATCTGTACACTCAGTCTCATCCATTTGAACACCATCTGACATCTTTGTATTTGCAGGCAGCTTTCAAGACAATATGACAAAATGTTTTTACATAAAAAATTCAGCCTTGAATGGATGTGAAAGCGACAGACCATTCAGAGTAAAAATGTTCACTCTGAATTACTGATTTTTCTGAAATTTTCACTCTGAATTTTCTGTCACTTTCTGCTTCAATTTTTCATCCCCCCCCCTTGCATCTGATGAAGGAGACTTCACGTACTTTGAAAGCTTATGCCCTTGTAACATTTAGTTGACCATAGCCTGCTACCAAACCGTAAATTATTTTGTATTGTAGCTCAACACGTCTCTTGTACTTAGCAACTGTTTTTAGCTTTGCTGTCAGCTAAATAGGTGGATGTGTAGCATTGTCCTCAAATTTGTACTTCCAAAGGTTTTTCTTCAAAACAGCCTGTGCGAATCCTTTAATATTTGGATTACAGGTCCCAAGGGATTACCCTAATCAGATATGTTCAAATTATGATGAAATATGCAAATTTATATTTTTTGAGGCTAATTTTGCTATTTTTTGGAAAAAATCTTCTTCTCTTTTACTGACGTCTTCAATATTTTGTAAACATGTCCCAAAAATGACCATCGTCAAATTTGTGCTAGTTGTGATGAAATATTCAAATTTTTATATTTCATGGCAATTTTTGTCATTTTTGGTCAAACAATCTTTAAAAAATCTTTTTTAAAACTGCTAATCGAACAGCTTTGATATTTAGGACATAGATCTCTCTACTGGTAGTCTTTTTCAGATTGTTAAAATTATGCAGAAATTTGCAACTTTGTGTTTTTTGGCATTAAAGACATTTCAGACATTTTTAAGACATTGGGAATTACCAAAATGTGATATATTCAAGTTATGATGAAATGTTCATTTTTTCATTTTAAGGGTAATTTGTACCATTTTTTAGTAAAACAAAATTGTATAAAAATTAATAGCAGAGTACACCAGTATTTGAAAGGTTTTTACGAATATGTTTTAAATTTCTGAGAGGTATATTTTTGAAATGTCACCCATTTATATCAGGGTTTATTTAAAGACATTACAAACAAACTAACCTTTTTTTATGAAGGACTTTGTTGGACAAGGAAATAGGTTTTACCCTGCCAAGGACCCACTTCCCCCACTTTCTGCATGTTGTGTCTTACTGTGACACTTTGACAACTTGACATGTTGTGTTTACTTTAGTGTGGACAACTATATGCCATGTGCACCAGAGAAGCCTTGACTAACTTATTTTTTCTTCAAAATTTACTATTGTCCATATAGGAGGAAATGTCTTTAAGAAACCATCTTACAAAAATGGAGTATGCATTTCATACATATACGTCTTTTCAAGACAAGAAGTATGCCAAATTTTGAGCTTTTTCAGATGACTTTTGTACGTTTTAAACAAGTATGAACATAAAACGTAATCCACAATATGGTGATTTTTATTGCTTATGTTTTTGATAGGAAGGTGTTAACACTGTTGGTTTTTTTCCTCTGACAAACTTTACATACAAAGTTGCAATGTTTATTTACCCATTTTACAGTAAATTATTGTATTTTACTCTAGAAATGTTTCGTGTATTTTTAGAATAAAATAATTTTACAGGAAATCAATGGTCTGTAATGTTATTTCAAGGCTTGAACATACCGTGAACGCCCAAAATTAAAGGTGTTCAACAAGCGCGCATCATGTGTTCTAGCCTTTAACACACTTATCGTTGAACGGCGTCCATGCGTTCAAAAAGTGTTACAGCCCTTTGAACGAGTAAAAGCGTTCAATTTTTTGAACACATTTCCTGTGCAACGTGTGTTCAGATATGGAACACCATGGTGTTCAATATAATGTCTGATGAACACGTAGCGTTCAAAATCTGCACACGTGTGTTCAAAAATTGAACGTTGGTTGAACACGTAGTGTTAAATTTCTGAACGTCTGGAGGCGTTCAAAAAGTGTTACAAAAAGGCGTTTAATTGGTGTTCTATCCTTGAACACTTAACTTTACAGTGTACCTTTGAGTCACATTGTGTAACACAGTGTCTTCTTCAATCCCTAGTATTAAACTTGTTAACAACGCCTCTACAAATGTAATGTCTGATGCTACTTTGCATTCCAACAAAATTATGGGAGGTGGATGTCAAAATGTAATCGGTTTTTAGGTAATATGCTGAAAATTTTATCACCAGAGACATGCCAATTTAACTTGATACTCATAAGAATATAGCTGAATTCCGTGATGTTGAAAACAACACGACCTCACAAATGTGACTGTAGTCATTACACATGGACTTCAATATGTTTGTACACTTTGTGAAACTGTGAAAAAGTCAAAATCATGGTTTGAAAACATTATAGCGCATTTGTTATTATTTTGAAGATTTTTAACGTCAGTTTTATATCAGTAGGCGGGACATGTAGTTACATGCCTTCTATATTAAAGTTTCATCGGCGGAATTAGGTTCCTTTGAAAGATTCCATATAATGATAATTTGGTGTGTGAGGCCAAACAACGGTTTTGGTGTGTCATTGCAGTCATTGGTTTCGCCATAGACAGCATAGTTCCCCCTCTATTGTCTGTGGTTTCGCGACTAATGAAGAATGGAGTACAGCAAATCTCCACTCTATACTTGTTTCTTTATGCAGTTTGTGTTGAATAACTTCCAGGGACGGGCACATCGTGACTAGAAGTTTACCATCGGTGTTGCCTGACGACATAACATAACGTTCGAATTCGTCGTCACATACACATATACTTTGAGTAACAACATGAAAATTCAAACTTTCTTTGCTTCTGCCATTTGTAGGTCACCTTACCCACGGGGAATCATTCGACCTTCGGGGATAAATGCAGTTAAGAATGTCAACGTTTATGATTTCTTTATATTCTTTAAATGTGAGGGCGCTATTCCATTTCAACACGCCAGAACACCAAATGTGCAGTTTGTCAACACAGCCGATACAGCATTTCTATAATTCCTGGCCACTGACTTTAAGTAATATCTCCCATACCTTTATTCTATATCATTAACCGGAGTTTCTTGTTCTCCTCCCGAAATACCAAGTGTTCACTTCCAATATCAACACAAGTAAATAGCAGTCCAGGTAATAGTACTGAATGTGTTATTATATACCAAATGTTGACAAGCCAGACACTTGTTTTCAGGGAGTAAAAACAAGAAACTGGTGTCACACAAACATATAAAAAATTATCACCAAAATTGCACTTACTGTAACTTTCACAGGCCATCAATGAAAATAAACATAGTGCACAGGCTGTGTTTGAAAATGTAGAAAGAGTAGAAAGATTGCTATGATTGTCAAGTAAAAGACAGCTCGTAGCAAGTTCGTGTCTTTATTGGAAATACTTCCCATTGGAAAGGGGGAGTCACTTAGAGACAGTTCATTCTAAGGATCATTTCAACCGACCCCTGTGGTTTAAATTGTCAAACTGACTGTGTGGGAGCTATACCCAATGTTGTTGTTTAAAAATTTAATTTTACTCCGGACCATAAGTCAATTGTAACTTTTGCACACTGCAAACAATTCGCCGTGTCTTCAAGTCTAATAATTGGATTTTAAGCAACGGGAAAAGAGAAAAATATGTTTCCCGGAACAAACAATATGAAATATTTATAGCTTTAGTAACTTCACCTAATAAATGCAAGGCTTGAAAATTGTAGCGACTGAATGATATTCATTACAGAAAAAACCCTCAGCCTTTGAAGTAGTGTGTTATATCTTTTCCTGTAAGATTTTGTCAGAACCTGTAAGTTCGAACGTCACTGTGTCGCTTTTGCCACTTTACGGCAATACTGTATTGGGAGAGAATACGAGTTTGTGTTGTATTTATGGTTCGAAGAAAACCAGCAACTTAGACCATACAGTGCTGTCGTCACATGCCATATCATGGAAATCCCCGCAGTACAATACGGCAAATGAGTCACTCTGCAAATGGCGATGGTTGCAATAACATGTCAGAATCAAACCAACACTTCCCTTCAGTAAGGTGTGTATTCACCTTGTTCATCGTAGCAATTGCCTCTGGTTTCCTCGTCATTAATCTTATATGGGAGTACATATGTCTCGACGTGTACAATGTGACCACTGCGAACTGCGATATCCCCAGTAAAAGCTGGGATACCTTCGCGACAGCTACTGAGATAATCGAGCCATGTATATCTGTCCTCATCGTTCTCCTAATGCTTTCGTTTTACTCAAACGGCAATGATTGTAAACGTCTGTGCCGTTGCAAACTTGTTGTACAATTATTATGCAAGTACAGTTGGCGCCTAAAGCGATTCATATTGCTGTTTTCAGTCGTAGCTTACTTAATCTTCGTCTGGGCCCAGGACTCCCTCTACCTACGTCACTCTTCAGCTAGATACCCATTACTTGCGGTTGCAATAACTTTCTGGTTTGTGCTGCTGCTGGTGGCGAACGAAAAGGGTCCCCTGTCGTGGCACTATCGACGCCAGCCGTCGTGTCGGATAGGCTTTCTGTCCTCAACCGTCTACCTGTTTGCAAGTCTGACCAATTTTGTGGAATTTGTGGTCGTGACGGTGTACCTTGCCAAAACGGTCTGGTCTGTCTTCAGTACGGATGTCACCATGGCGAATGTTATTGATATACTTGGGATGACAGCAACTACAGCACTGAGGTAAAAATGTTAAGGCTTTCCTGCTATTGATTTTAAGAATGGGTTAATGTTTGAAAAATGATAACCTACACAATTATCTACACAAGTTGCAAATGCACTGACGCGCTAAGGCTCAATATATTACCAACGGTCATTGATGGCCCTATATGGCCGTATGCACGGTTGATTGTAGTCGCAACTTTGGTATTATATACTATCTTTTTATTATTTATTGATAATAATAGTTGCATTAGACATGACCCACATACAGGATGTGTGAACACTTTGTCATAATATTAGGCGTTCGTACACGATTTTTATGAGTAGAACACGTCACTATACTATCATGCAACAAACACAGTGAAAATACATAAAAGTCAACGCTGATAGAGTTTTACGCATTCGTCTGCTTCGGCAACATTGTTCAAAGCAGTGACCCGTATTCGTCGGTTTATAAATGTGGCTGTTTGCCAGAGGCCAAAATCAGGTTATGGTACATTTATAATTTGATCTTTTGGCGGGTAATTCCATATTAGCAAAGGATAAACAAACCTCAATATCTAGGACAAATTAAAGGGGTTTGCAAATTTAATATCGCGAGTATCATCAGACTGTTCTTTGTTTAACGTTCGTCTTATTCAAAATTAGAGAATGGAAATTCATGTATTAAATCAGGTGGTTTTGCATAATTAAACTGAAACCTCACTCGCTTCAGTCGAGGTTAATCAATACTTGGGTATGATGCGTTCAGATGTATCATAAATGTGAACGATTTACTACCTTTACCTGATTGTCTTGTTCCACAGAATCGACTTCGCTTTCTGCTTCTGGGACATGGCGTTTCTTAGCAACCAAGGTAAAGTTTACGGAGGAAGGCATAGGCTCCTGGTGGACCCCTGGGAGGAATGGCCGGATTACACACCCCAACGAGAAACTGCCGAGTCCTCGACTCAATGTGAAGTTCAATGCGATCGGTCACCATGCACAGCGGGCGCCTCATCTGTGTCCGATGGCGCTAACGCGGACGATGGCACAACAACGCACGCACAAGTCGGTGTTCGATACTCAAATCAGCCAGACCCCAGTGATGGCGACATTTTGATAACCATCAGAAATGACTTACCCAGTAACCAAAGCTACGGAACCTTTCATGCCTGACGTACAAAACTGGTCCCAGCATGATAAATATCATCTCATCTCATTGAAATTACATGTACGCAACGGTGAATTTCGTAGAGGTTCAGCAGAAACGTATACATGCAGTACACATAAATATACCCTGAGTCATCGCCATTATCTGCATGCATTGATCTCAAACGAAGACAAATCGTGATCCTCGCTTTGTTCAGATAAATGCTTATGAAAAGAGTAAAAGTGGCCAAGTTAATACCTGTGAGTTGTAGACTAAGTATGTCATGTTGACCTTGAGAAGGCCTGTGCCGCGGAAAATGCACAAGATTTAAAGCACAAAGTTATAGGAACCGAAACATAAAATCCTTTTTAGGTGTTCAGGATCGCCTGCAGTGAGTTTTTGAGGGGCTGTATGTACTGTATTTTAGTGTGGGTATTTCCAACTTCCATTACCGCGCAGACTCAGATCGGCTGTAAGTTGCGACCGGTCACATCCGAACAATAATCATTTCGTACACGGCCATGGACGCATTCTGAATTGGGGGAAAAGATGCCCCGAGCTTGTGCGCTTCAAAACGGGCGACCACGTGCACGCTGCAGATTACAAAAATATCTGCCTCTTTTCTCCCATTTGTTACTCGGAACAAACCATTCTGCAAGACGGGCGACTGTTTCAGCCGATACAGGAAAAAGGCCAACCATCCTCTTTGAGGAAGCGCAGATAAAAACAAACATTTACAGTGTATAAATAGGGACTTACAAACTGAAATCCTTTTCCGACGACACACATTGATGCTGCTGGTGATTATATTTGATAATTTATACACGTCGTTAACGAGCATCAATAAATGAATGGAGTTGTAAATAATAAATATATTTAATGTAAATAGATAAATAAATAGGAAGAAAAACGTTGTGGAAGAATATAGTGAAACGCAGTCGCTTGCACATGGCGACGCAGTGAGATCCCTGATTGAATTCTGGAAACGCACTATTGCCAGGCACAACGACTGCATATAGATTATGAGTCAATAATTGCAACATACGATCTGTAAGTGAAATCTTATTTTTATTTAATGATAACTTAAGAGGAACGCTGAGCCTGACTTCTTGTATAAAGTGTCATCAGTGTTCATGATGCAGATTTCGAAATACAAAAATAGCATATTATTATAACCAATGTTTGTGTCTTGTCATGTCTTGAATTGCTGATGTAGCATGTGTATAGTGTTGACACTGCATATTTTGTGCCGCGAGAGGTCGAGGAGGGGGAAGGTAAACATTTTCACGACATGAATACAACACCTAGATCATTTCCTGTAAATTTGCATATTTTTCCCGCAATACCGGGATTGTTTGTTGTCGACATTTCAATTTGTTTCCATTTAAAAGAGTCAGAGCTATTTAAAGCGGTGGTCGTCGGAACTCTGCTCAAAGGTTGCCAGGGACCCCTACTACCGATGTAAATACTGTATCTAGGGTACGTTGGCGATTGATGAAAGTTGAAACATGCTTATTAACAATGAATATCGTAATCTTTATATGTTGCAGCTATGTTGAAGTGATGCATATCGATATCATGCATGAAATATATTGTTTACAAACAAGAACGTCGCACATGCGCAGTTCCGACAACCACCCCCTTTAATGGAGCCTCTAAGTGCATGTGTGTTTGGTTGAGGTTTAACGGTATATACGAATTGTACTAATCCGGAATAATGTCTAGCACGGGTAGGGGGAGTGAGAGAGGTCATCGCGTATAAACGCTGTTTCTATTTCTCTTTCTATATGGTGTACACCAGGAGAACGTAAACGTACGTGATCATGCACACTGAAAGCCGAGTAACTACGGCCTGTCCGCTTCAGTATCGCTGCAATACGATTCAATACGAAACAAAAAAATAATCCTGAATATCTGGAATATAACGGGTGACTCTTAATTTCAGCTTAATTGCTGCCCTCGCTAAACGTGAGGATGGATCTGAAATCAATCTGATTAAAATCAGATGTAGAGTACGCGGTATTCTCTTGCTGTCGCCTAGTAGTAAGAGGCGACAGCAAGAGAATACCGCGTAAGTATAGAAGTCGCCTTACTCTACATCTGATTTTAATCAGATTGGATCTAAAATCACCCTGCTAGCCTCAATATGCAAGGACGACAGCACACTTTCATTTTCTCTTCATCATAATCTGGCTAATAATACCTAGAATTTCCTCCCAGGCGAATAAATCTAAATTTAACAACCGGTGAATTTCCGACATAGTAATACAATTACACTTTTGCTTTCACGCTGTCTTCTAGGGAGCGTTCAGTTTTTACGGCCTGGGGGGGGGGGGGCAAAATCTTGTCGCCGGTGTTCAAAAAAATATAGACCCCCCCTGCATTTTTCGCGAAAAAATGATGACCCCCCCTTTGTCAGACGAAAAACTGTGATGACCCCCCCCCCCCCGCGGAAAAATAACCTAAACCCATATGTCAAATTTACCCGTGCGGTTTGCATTTGGACTCCGGTACGCGGCGCACTTTATTCGTGTATAGCAGAGATGCCAGTGCACACACTTCTCAGCCACATCCATGCAAACGTCTGTTAATTAGGACGACTGTAAGGCAATTTTTAACTTCATTTCCATAGACAACTATGTCCATGGACATTGTATAAAGTAAACTTTATTGGAGTGGTTCGCCAAAGGCAGCCCTCCGGTTAAGAGGGTCATTACGTAATGTCAACTTTATTCTAGTGGGTAACCAAAGGTGGCCCGATGGTAAAAAGAGGGTCGATCATGGTCATTGCACGAAGTAAACTTTACTGAACAGGGCCGCTGAAGGCGTCCGGCCATAAAGATGGTCATGGGGTATTACAATAAAGTCAATTTATTGTAGTGGGCCGCCGCAGGCGGCCCGCCGGTAAAGAGGGTCGATCATGGCCATTGCATGAAGTAAACCTAATTGGAGTGGGCCGCCAAAGAAGTCTGCCCGTTAAGAGGGTCATGGGTAATACATAAAGTATATTTATTGTAGTGGGCCGCCGAAGGCGGCCCGCCGGTAAAGAGGGTCGATCATAGCCATGGCATAAAGTGAACTTTATTGTAGGTATTATGTTTTTGAAAATGTGGTGACTCCTACCAGTGAAAAAGTGATGACCCCCCTTCGTGGATTCCAAAATTATGATGACCCCCCCCTGGATTTTGCCGGCCCCCCCCGGCCGTAAAAACTGAACGGTCCCCTAGTTCTAGCGCATTGCGGTGATAATGTCCTCACGCCTGACCGAGACTCCTACAGGCGACGAGTGAGGTGGTCACGATTTTCAATATCGATACCGCCATCATGCGGTCATGATGAGGAGTACGTGCTATTCAATGCTAAAATTTCGAGCCGAAAATTATGTATATAATCTACTTCAAGCCAAATCTTTCGTGAAAAGTAAACAAGAGTCGGGGGACACATGCTATACATTGCAACATGTTTCTTGTCGGGGAAGAGTTACAGCCAGCTATCATGGTGAAGCATTAGATTATGATCGTCGCGTCGCAAGCCGAGTAGTGTTTTTTTGTGTGTGTAGGCAGTGATCGTACCGTACCGACCTAGCAAAGCCGTGCTGATACGCTGATTGCTGGGAAATGGCTGTTCCAAATTAAATGATGTTAGTTGGGTTGCACACAAAGGTGGGTGTCAACGTCTGGTTAGCAATTGTTGTGGGGTCATAATGTGTCACGATATAATACAATGCTCGTCACTACTTACTACTTTCAAAGTAAGCGCAGGTAAAAGGGAGGGTCTCCTTGAAAGTTGGATTCATTTTACACCGTGTCCTTCAGCATTTAAAACCAGATGTGAACTGAATGTGATCACGTGTTTTACAACAGGTTTATTAATAACAGTACGCTTCACAGAACAATCAGATATCTGTTATATCATTATACGTAGCAGGTTTCATCAACTTTCGCACAGTACTCTCAGAGTTAAATCACTAATTACAAAACTTTATTTAAAGTGCAAATGAGCTGTTTGTTAACTTGACACTGCTCAATGCTTCTTGGAACGATTAGATGTCTATCAGATCAACATATATAGCCCATTTCATCAAATTTAATGTTGTAATTTTGGAGTAATATCACTAATTACAAAGTTCATTAAATATGCAAATGAACCCTTAATTAACTTGACACTACCCAATGTTTCATAGCACAATTAGATATTTATTAGATCAATATCTGTAGCAGGTTTCACCAAATTTGGTGCCGTAATTTTAGAGTTATATACCTAATTACAAAGTTCATTAAATATGTAAATGAACCCTTAATTAAATTCACACTTGCTTTACAACACAGTCGGATATCTATCGGATCAGTATCTGCAGTAGATTTCATCACATTTTGTGTATTTATTTCGGAGTTATATGACTAATTACAAAACTTCATAAAATATGCAAATGAGCTATTTATTAACTTGACACTGCCAAATACTTCTAAGTACAGTTAGATATATGATAATCACAACTTCTCAGAAGAGACGGCACAGTGACAGTGAAAACTTCAACCTCACTTTGGCTGGTAAAACTACTGACCGCGTCTCATCAGAGAGGTTACTAGGGGTCACTATTTCTAATAACCTAGACTGGTGAGAACACATTTCAACCATTGAAAGCAAAATCAATTCCAAATTGTTTCTTTGGCACGCATCAAAAATTTTCTTCCTCTCCAGCTCCACTCACGCAAGCTATACTATTACTCTTTCATCTCACCACACATCAATTACTGTTCTAATGTTTGGAACTTTTACTTCCAATAGCAATATCTACAGAGACGTGCAATGAGACTTATTCTTGACACTGTTCCGCCTCTTTCCACTTATCAAATGTATACTCAGCTTCATTGGCTGCCGATTAACTTGAAACTCCGTTTTAATCGTATGGCCAAAATTTACAGAGCAACTCACAATCACAATCACAATCGTGTGAACACGTGGGCTAAAAATGCGCGGAGAGAAAATGCTTCTATCAGCACAAAGAAAATAGTCTAAAAGTTAAGCAGCACAGAAACCTGACCGAGACTCTCACACAGGCGACGAGTGAGGTTAGGTGTCGCGGTGTCCCAATAATCAATTTCGATAGCGCCATCACATGGTCAGGGTGATGAGTTTCTCTGCAGTACGTATGATTAAATACTTAAATTTTAGAGCCGAAAATTATAACCGACTTCAAGTCAAATCGTTTGTTTCTTTATCTACTTGTTTCTGTTTGTCTGTTTGTTTATTATTTATTATTTATTTGTTTATTATTTATTCATGTATTTGTATGCTTGTTTGTATGTTTGTTTTGAGTTTGGTTTATTTATTTATTTATTTATTTGTTTTTTGTTTGTGTGTATGTTTGTTTGTTTGTTTTTCCCTGGCTTCCCTATTGTAGAAAATAAGAAATAAGTTGCGTGTGTCCAAAGACAGCTCATTGAGTCGCTACATAGTACGATTTCAACGAACGCTAGTTTGATTTCCTCAATAACGGAGATGCACCATGATATGTTTGTTAATTTCACTCGCTCTTTAAGTTGAAAAAATGTTTTAAGCATTGTTCAGAAGATAAACTCGCGAGTTTTCGAGATGCTTGACAAGCAACTGAGTTGACCGCGGTTGCTATCACTGATACGAGAGATACGCGAGATTCATAGAAGTCTCGACCAGTACGTTTACTGACAAATGTTGTGTAGCGAACTTCTATGCATATGGGGGCCCGTTCTGGTCAAAATTATGTTTTATTAATTTTAGTACGTTAGAATTAATTTTATGTAGACTGGAATTAATTTACTAGCACCTCGAATTAATTGTATGTTTCTTTTAATTAATTTTTATATGCTTTAATTAATTTTGTATAGTCATGCCGAATTAATTTTATGTGTTCCAATTAATTATTTCTGCTTATCTTTGCTGTAATTAATTTTATGTAGTCTAGAATTAATTTTGCTAACATTTCAAATTATTTATATGTTTTTTATGTGGCGGAATTAATTTTATGTAGTCTAGATTTAATATATTAATTCCTTCAATTAATTTTGGGTTCAAAATGTTTTCACATGCTGCAATTAATTTAATGTGTGCTAGAATTAATTTCTACTAGTGTCTTGAATTAATTTTGTGTTCGGTCGAAATAATTATGTGTGTTCGCTCGAATTAATTATGTGTTCGGTCGAAATAATTATGTGTGTTCGCTCGAATTAATTATGTGTTTGAGCGAATTAATTATATGTGTTCGCTCGAATTAATTATATGTGTTTGCTCGAATTAATTATATGTGTTTGCTCGAATTATTTTCGGCCGATCCCACAGTCCTTTGCGCACACTTTCTTAAATTATTATGGCGGCTCCCGACCGGAGTGGTACTATTCAGGCGCTCGAACCGTGATCTGTGAAAATGGAAATCAATAAACTGATCACAAAAACTTTTGTAGTGTCTCCTGTCTGAGGGATCGTGTATGTGATTGCCCATAGAGCAAAGCCCGACCAATTTTGTGTTTACGTCAGACGCGAACGTTCACCCTTTCTATCGGCTTTGCCAATCACCGTATACTGTAGCCCTGCGTACAGGTCTGTGTGTCCCGGCGTTATACGGCCTCCACCACAGCCCTGCAACGGTCTATGGAGATGATGTGGTGGAGGCCGTATCACGCCGGGAACACACAGACCTGTACGCAGGGCTACGTATACTGCAGTGTATAGTGCAGTGTACATATAAGCGTACGCAGCATTCAAAAATGAAATCTGCCGAACAGTTATCTACAAATATGAAAAACAATAAAGAACTTAACAATGACCACCAGGAAATGTCTCCAAGCTTGATTACTGTCAAATGTCCCTAATTACAAATATAGCATTCACCTCTATCTGTATACAGATCGACCCGCTACGCGAAGCCGGCCTGTTATCTCCTCCGGTATACAGGCCGGCTTCGCATAGCGTGTCTATCTGTAGGCCTATAGAGATGAAACTGCCGAATTCTATATTTGTAATTAGGGACATTTGACAGTAATCAAGCTTGGGGACATTTCCTGGTGGTCATTGGTTAAGTTCTTTATTGGTTTTCATATTCGTAGATATCTGTTCGGCAGATTTCATTTTCGAATGTTGCGTACGCTACTGCACTGCACTACAGTATACTGAGTATACGGTGATTGGCAAAGCCCGATAGAAAGGGTAAACGTTCGCGTCTGACGTAAACACAAAATTGGTCGGGCTTTGCTCTATGGGCAATCACATACACGATCCCTCAGACAGGAGACACTACAAAAGTTTTTGTGATCAGTTTATTGATTTCCATTTTCACAGATCACGGTTCGAGCGCCTGAATAGTACCACTCCGGTCGGGAGCCGCCATATTGATTTAAGAAAGCGTGCGCAAAGGACTGTGGGATCGGCCGAAAATAATTCGAGCAAACACATATAATTAATTCGAGCAAACACATATAATTAATTCGAGCGAACACATATAATTAATTCGCTCAAACACATAATTAATTCGAGCGAACACACATAATTGGTTCGACCAAACACAAAATTAATTCAAGACACTAGTAGAAATTAATTCTAGCACACATTAAATTAATTGCAGCATGTGAAGAAATTTTGAACCCAAAATTAATTGAAGGAATTAATATATTAAATCTAGACTACATAATTAATTCGAGCGAACACACATAATTATTTCGACCGAACACAAAATTAATTCAAGACACTAGTAGAAATTAATTCTAGCACACATTAAATTAATTGCAGCATGTGAAAACATTTTGAACCCAAAATTAATTGAAGGAATTAATATATTAAATCTAGACTACATAACATTAATTCCGCCACATAAAAAACATATAAATAATTTGAAATGTTAGCAAAATTAATTCTAGACTACATAAAATTAATTACAGCAAAGATAAGCAGAAATAATTAATTGGAACACATAAAATTAATTCGGCATGACTATACAAAATTAATTAAAGCATATAAAAATTAATTAAAAGAAACATACAATTAATTCGAGGTGCTAGTAAATTAATTCCAGTCTACATAAAATTAATTCTAACGTACTAAAATTAATAAAACATAATTTTGACCAGAACGGGCCCCCATATGCGACGCTATAATTGCGCAGTTGTCTAAAATTCGGCCATCTGATCATGTGGCGCCATAATACATTCTGTGCATATATAGTAGACAGTGCTAACAAATCATTGTTTCTCATGATTTATGTCTCAATACTCACTACTATAGCCAGCTCTGATTTTTATGGTGGTAAATTTGATGTGTTTTTATTTTTTTGAGTATTGCCATGAGATAACCGAAACAAGCCAGAGAAACCGCGTGACAAGGGCAGTTCCTCTAACTAGATATTGTTGTTGTATCACCCCAATATGTAAAAATTAACCCAATATTAAATATTACATATTGGAGTGATACGGTTGTGAGCGATCGCAACCGTTACCATAGACCTCTTTGTAGGGTCTATGCCGTTACCATCGCACTCATGATGCAGAATTACTAGTATTCCCAAAACAAACCATTCGAACTTAGCGTAAGGCCTAATCATGAGCCCTAGTGTTTTCAAACCGGGGTTTAAAGGCAGTGTTTGAATTTTTCAATGTCGAGGGACATCCCTCGTTCAGGCTGCGTTCACAAAAAAAACAGTTGGGGGCTGGAAGAATTCAGGGGGATTCGAAGATTTTCGGGGTTGTAGAGGGGTGACTTGAAAATTTTGCTCTGCCTGTGGGGGAACTTGAAAATTTTTTTGGTTCCCTTTTACGTTTTACATTTTCCAATTCTAAGTTTTTGTAGGTAATTTGTAGGCAATGCTTGATTTTCTAAATTTTCACAGTCTCATCATAAAGTAATACAAAAGTAAAACTTTGAACAGCAGAGACTAAATGAAACAATATGTGACAAAATGTAATTATTTATTTATTAACAAAATTTGCCATTATAACATCCAAAATTTCAGAGATGAAAACATTTATTTGATGGAATATTTTAACCTTCCAATATTGTATCTCATGATCGTCATTTTGTGTGCTCTTCGGCAGGAGCAATCGACCTTGCCAGAGTTGGATTAACTCCATTTGGCTTAGACTGATAAATCCAAAAGTTCATTGATGCATTAAAAATAAATCAACTTAAAACTTACCTCATGAATATGACTTTACAAACTGCTAATAACAGGTAGTGTTTTTTGCGCGAAAATTCTTTGCTGATATAGGGATTTGTGATAGTTTTGGGGACTTGAAAAATTTTGTCATATAGAGGGGGGATTTGAATTTTTTAGGGTATTGAGGGGGGTCTGAAAAAAATAAGATTTCAATCGCGATTCCTCCGCCACCCCTCCCTAATCGTTATTTGTGAACGTAGCCTTAGCAAAACACTTTTGGGTACGGCTTTGACGAATGTCAGAACTGACATTAAACAGAAACTTGTGTTAAGTGATGCTATGGAATGAAGTTAATCAATAACTTTGTTCACTAGCCACTCTTGACACACGCCATTTCATGGAATTCTTGTAGTACCATATGCCAAACAGGTTACACTGTGAATATCCATGGCTGCGGTGACAGCAAACCCACGTTCCTCTGAAATAAGATGTGTGGTCACCTTGGTAATCGTAGCAATTGCTTCTGGTTTCCTCGCCATTGACCTTATCTTGGAGTACATATGTCTAGACGTGTACAATGTCACCACTGCTAAGTGCAGTCTCCCCAGTAAAAGCTGGGATACCTTTGCGACAGCTACTGAGATAATCGAGCCGTGTTTGTCTGTCCTGATCGTTCTCCTAACACTGTCGTTTTACTCAAACGGGAACGCTTGGTGTAAAAACCGGTGCAAACTGACGGTGCAAGTATTATGGAAGTACAGTTGGAGTCTTAAACGATTCATATTGCTGATTGTAGTCGAGGTTTACTTAATCTTCATCTGTGTCCAAGACTACCTCTTTCTACATCACTTCCCTGCTCGGTACATGGTGCAGACGGTGGCAGTAATTCTCTGGTTTGTTTTGCTGCTGGTGGCAAATGAAAAAGGTCCCCTATCGTGGCACTATCGACATCAGAAATCTTATTCGATGAGCTGTCTCTCATCAACCGTTTACCTATTTGCAAGTCTGACCAATTTTGTGGAATTTGTGGTCGTGACCGTGTACCTTGGTGAAACACTCTGGTCTATCTTCAGTACAAATGGTACTATGGCGAACGTGCTCGATATAATTGGTATGACAGCAACCACAGCTTTGAGGTAAGAACGTTAGCGCTTCTTCGGCTTAATTTTATATGGCATCTCCTGTTTCTTGAAAACTCTTATGAAAATTAGTGAATATTGAAATTGACAATGTTCATAAGTATCCAGGAACCTTGAAAGGGCATTGTATAAGTGAATATACCATCGGCAGTCAGCAGCCTTTGATTGTGTACACCCTAATGCAACTAGATTTTAGCTGTAACTGTTTACATGGCGGTTTCATTAGTTTTCCTAGAAAACGAGTTCGTTTTCCTTTTCTGTTCCCTAAAGTTCGTTGACATGAAAGTTACAAGTAGTTGTCTCCGAAAGGCAAAGCGTTGTATACTGAGCGCAATCAATGAGATATTTTTCAAGTATCATGGAATACATTAAAGTAAATTTTTAACGATAACATATGCATTTAACGTGATCGACATATCATAAATTGTTTGGTGTGTTTAAACATACAAATGTTTGCCAGAGGTCAAAGGTCGGGTTATGTGCTACATTCACGGAATTGTCAGTCCTTTGACCTATGTCGTAGACGAAGGTATCTAAAGAACCCATTCACAGTAACATTATTTTTCTTAAACTCTGTGTGATGGTCTCTTGGGCAAATATCTCCACAGCGTTTTTTAAATATTTTTTTTTAATTGAGCCATTTTAAAATCTCTTTTTAATGACTTATGACAAAATTGACATTTGTCAAGTTTGCCTCAGAACCATTGCTTTGAAGTTTGAATACGTGTTCCTTGACCTGGAGTTGAGACAGACTTGTTCATTGTTTCAGCGATATATGTCTTTGAATATATATATATATATATATATATATATATATATATATATATATATATATATATATATATATTTTTATATGTTATTAGTCAAGTTTTAGTGTGAGCAAAAACAGTAATTTATGTGGGCAAGTATGCATTGGTAACTCAGGCAAAAACGTCTGTGCAGTTTTGTTAGTAGAACACCTGCTAGCTATCTGAAGAAGTAAATGTATGGTGTGCATACCCAAAGCAAAGCACACACCCTCCACTGAAACCAAACTAACTGATAGCAAACTTTAGAGGTGAACTTTGACCCATGATATCATTTCACATTAATGTCAACCATTTGACACTTGTCTTAGATTGTCACATGATAAGTCCAAAGGGCTTCGGTTGCACATGGGCCCGATGTTATATTTTGGCGGGTAAGTCAGTGTCGATTAAGAATAGAAAACAACTCTCAATGACTTGGATAAATTCATGTCTTTTGCTAACATCTTGCGTTCTTCAGATTACAGTGTGTTTTACATTCAACCGGTGTCAAACTGGAATATGGAAATTCACGTATCGAATCATAGGGACGGTTTTGCATTATCAAACTGAAACCTAACTCGCTTTTGGTGTGACGCGTTCAGATTTATCATCAGGTGCCGCCAACTAAGCTGTTCGTGCAAAAATGTGCAATTTTCGTGCGCAGTTTTTCAGCGGGCGGGCAAATTTCAAAACTAATCAGCTGGCGGTCAGTATTTGTTTTTGATTACCTACAGGACATTAAGTGGACAATGGGGAATGTAGTAGTGGGAAGAGGGCAGTGGGGAGCTTGAATTGTCGTGGGGAGTGGGAAGCGGGCAGACCATAGATACTGGAGGGCAGTGGGCGTCAAAATTCAGTGGGAGGGCATTTTTCCCGTGTATGCTAGTGGGAGGGCAGTTACGAACAGCTCTAATTTCCCCTCCAAATTTTAGGTCAAGGTCAAAAAAAAGTAAAATCGGTAAATCAGCCTTCAAACATTTTTTGTGATGATTTTGCGAAACTGATGAAATCTACCAGTTGACGGCACCTGTATCATAAATGCGAACTAATTACTACCTTTTTCTGATTGTCTTGACCCATAGAATCGACTACGCTTTCTGCTTCTGGGACATGGCGTTTCTTAGCAACCAAGGTAAAGTTTACGGAGGAAGGCATAGACTTCTGATGGATCCCTGGGAGGAATGGCCGGATTACATACCTCAACGAGAATCTTCCAAGCTCTCGACTCAATGTGAACGTCAAGTTGATGACGATCGATCGCCATGCACAGTGGCAGCATCATCTGCGTCTGGTGGCGCCAACTCAGACGTGGGTGACCGAACAATAAAGGAGGCGCGAGTCAACGTTAGATACAAAAAGCAGGGCTCCGGTGATGGCGACATTTGTTTTGGTTTTACCAGCGACTCCTCGGGTACCCCTAGCTATGGAACATTTGATGCTTGAGGCCTGAGGTACAGAAGTGGCCCACACACCATGTCATCTCATTGAACTGAGATTTAAATTTACGTCACCGTGAACTTCATTGAGGGCCGGCCTATACATTAGACCACAGACTGTAAATTGGACCATGCTCAATTAGACTTGGTTCAAGTCGGTGGTTGTGTAAATTAAAAGTTGTTTCAGCAGGTTATGCAACTTCTTTATGTTACTTTTTGTGTGACAAGCTTTGACTGAGATGAAACCACACAACGATCCCACGCCGTCTTCACTGACAGGCGGCCCAGACACTATTAATATTATTGAGTTTTTCTCACTGTTTTCTCTATCAGTTTCTCTACTTTTCTTCATGTTCTGACTGATCGGAGTAAATAAAATTAATGATTATACAACCTAACCTAACCTAGACTCTTGACTCTTATTTAATTTACATCCCATTACAAGGACGTTTATCTCTCATATACACATCTTGTAATTAATTAGTCAACACAACTAATTATGCTAATCCGTTGACTTATTAGGGATTTTATGGGTTGGTCAAAAAAAAAGAGTCAGGAAGCTCAGTGAGCTAAGGCTATTTAATCATTTATTTCATTTACTCCGATCAGTCAGAACATGAAGAAAAGGAGAGAACTGATAGAGAAAACTGCGAGAAAAAATCAATAAGTCTTGGTCGCCTGTGATGCCATCGTGGTCTTTGCACGGCGGTCAGTGCAGCTGTGGATACTCCCGGGGGTTGCTCATGATATTCGGCGGGGGTGTTACTCCCGGTATTTTCATGCATGTGCCGCCAAAGTTGAAAACATATACTCAATTATAATCCAAAAATATGACCCATTGTTGAGGTTTGGCTTATAGGTTGGGGAATTTTCGCCTTTACTCTGTCAAATGTAAAAACTCTGTCAAATGTAAAGGTTTTCCTAAAGCATGGGACATTTGCTATGTTATCGACCAATATTTAGGGATTTTTTCGTAAAAGAGTGACCGTTAGGGCGGCACATACCCGTACACCTTTATGGGAGTACCCCCGGGCTAATAATTTCACTCTGCCTATTTGTGCATTGTTGAGTTTTCCAAGGTGAGTAAAGTTACCCATAATTCTCTTTGGTCTGTACACGTTGAGGTCACCTATTGAACCGAAGCAAATTTCTCCTGTTCACTGAACAGCTTCGTCCATTTCTCAAATTTCCGACAGCATCATTTCGATGATCATTTCTTTCTTGTTTCCCACTTTGAATAATGATAAGATTAACCCCTTTTCTACAGAGGAGACAGCAATTTCGTAATTTTATCAAGATATATTTTGACAACAATAGACAATATTTTCAAGGAACTACAACGGGAATAAGTTGCGTCTGTGTTGGCCAAATAAATTGATATTGATTTTTTAAAAATATTCATGACAAAGGAGAGTTGCAAATCTGACAAGTGATACATACTAACGTTGCTAATATGATTTCTCTGCTACATCGTTGCATAGTGTGGTCTCCAAGCAATTCACTCCTTTATGATAATTAGTAGAACAAAAAGACATGAAACGGCTAGCCCATATACAGGAATGAGGAATATGATCTGATTTGAAAACAACGGCTATCGACTGTAATTGTTTCCAAATTCAGTACCAGATGTACTAAGAGCTGTTGGAGAACTCGAAACAGTTTCATCTAAAAGACATATGAGCAAATGAAAAGGGGCTTGCACAATATTTTTGAGTCCAATGTATCATATTATGGAATGGATGATCACCTCAGATACCACTTTCCTATTTGCTTCACAACAAATCCCACGACATATTATAGAATAATTTATACATGCTCATTAACGTTTCTTGTAACTATGAGGCACTCGCTGTTGATACGTCTAATGGCCCTGGCATCAATTCTATATCGAAAGCCAATACAACCCAAACTGGAGTAATATCATGTCGCCCAATGTATTCTCATCTGGTTCGTGAGTTACATATAAAACTCTTTTCAGGAAAAGTTCTTTAGAATATCCTGACTTTAACATCAACATTTCCAGCGTGTCACATATGGCATCCACAGAGCCAAAAGGCATTACTAGTCGTAACAAAAGTGCAGGCATATTATGTTATTATCAAATGTACGATTAAGATTATTGTTTATAGTATGTTTTTTTCTGTCATAATTTTTATTCTTACAAAAGTACTCAACTGCACTGGAATCCTTCATGATCGTGAGGATTTATGTCAAAATTCATGCAATTGTAGTGACCCTCAGGAATTGAGTATATAGTTATAGCTGTAACATTATACAGTAATGCACGGTTACAGTACTGCCCCGTAAATAATACCATTTTAGAAATCTTCTTGTACAAAATTGATTTGTTGAAGATAATTTTCCTCTGTCGGATAAACACTAAATAATAGGAACCGACACCTCCTGTCTGGGTTGAAAATAACCTGAATTCTATGATACGCATCATATCTCGATGACCTGCCCCGGGCTTTCAGTCGCAGCCCCGATATTACAAAACGAGGTCGGTTTGATGCTTTACCTGTCGACCTGCTCAAATCGGGTACAAATTTTGGAAATCAAGAAGCAGCAGTGAAGAAAACGTGAATTACTTTACGGCCTGTGCTCCTGTGATGCTTATAGTTGGCCATCTTCCTTATTTCTAGATCGATTTACCTGTATAATTTGCATGGAGTAAAAAGTTGGAGGGCACGTTCACGGTACTGTAGAATTTTCAAGGCCCCATCTTGAACACCAAGCTCTTTTCGTTGCTTCGCCCCCGTTCATTTTCTCTTCCGCTCCCTGGCTTTAATTGTGTAAGTTCCTTTAGTATGAAAAGTTTTTTTTTACAGTAGATGGACTGTTTTCGAGAAAGTGACCTCGAATTATGAGTGTAGCTTGTTCTGTGAACCTTTGAATTCAAGTGAAGGTGTTTGGCCATGCCAGTTGAACGAGCAAAAATCATTGTCGTACGCGTACCCATCTATTGCGTCCGATATCGCTGTGTCAGCTACATACCCTCTAATCGCATTATCACTGAGTTATAATTGTATCTTATTAAAACGGCACTGTTGGCGTTTCACATCGGTATGGACATATACGTCCCTTACCTAGTTATCGGAGCTTTTTAATGAAAACAAATGGATGGCAGACTCTAATAAAACAAAACAAAAACAAAAATTGAAAAAAAAATCGAAGAAAATGTCACGAAATATTAGTCTGCCAGGTTAAAATGATGATAAGTATGCACTTCATAGCTTCATCTGAATTTGCTACAATACAGTATCATGAACGAGTCACCAATGTTCGTACTTTGATAAAATCGAACAATCTGAAGATATGAGTTTTTTTGCTTCTAAATACTTCATATCATATGAAATAAAGGGTTACAAAGCTTTATAGTGTTGGGATTATATTATAGGTCATTAACATTGTCACCTCAAGCAACACGCAATTACTCAAACTATCAGTGGCCTTTGCAATTAAGTATATACACAACTATAACATCTACAGAGGTCATGTACATGACGATTGAATCCTTGAAGCTAGGTTAAGATGGAAAAGTGGACACCAGAATATTCCATTAATTATTACTACGATGACTTTATTTTGGAGTTCATACTTGTCAATCTACATTACAGAAAAGAAAAAGTACATGAATATACTGATCACCTGGAAAAAACTAGAATCATTCTTGGAAATATATTCCATAAATATTGACTCTGAGTAAGAAAACTTTCTCTATCCACCGTTTTCTCAAATCAGATGTGAAGTAAATGGCATGAAACCTTTTTGATAAAAAACAACGCCTTTAAATAGAAACTATGAAATCTGTACCATGACAGCATGTATCTGACAAAACAAATGATTACATCGCGGGTGATTAAATTCTTGAACAATATGTATAGCGGTTAAGACGGTCGAATCTTCCAAAGCATCCATGTATGTCATAATTACACTGCTATCATGGTTTCTAATATAAGTTCTTTTGAGACAGTATGCACATATCAGTTAATTGGCGAGCTTTGAAGCCAAATTGGTGAAGATTCCAGAAACGACTCGATCTTGCACAAAATAACGCATTCAGAAACCTTTGTAGGCAACAGAAGACAGCCCAATAGGACGATAGTTATTTTTAGTAATATTTTATTAATCGTGTCCTCGCGAACTCGGACCAACATAATTTCAGTTTATCTATACAAGAACACATTGTGAATTAGCATCATACTCAAGTGTGCAGACACCTTATCGCTTGCAAATAGGAAATGATCAGATGAGAGAGAGAGAGAGAGAGAGAGAGAGAGAGAGAGAGAGAGAGAGAGAGTGAGTGAGTGAGTGAGTGAGTGAGTGAGTCAGGTCGTGCTGATTTTCTTGGTTGCAGTTTTTCAATGACACTATGAACATCAATCAATTAGGTGAAACAAAAACTGTGCAATCTAAATTTCTACTACCAATTTTATCCAACACAAAAGTCCATGTCTCTTGTTGTTGTGTGGACCTCATTGAAAAGGTCACTGAAATGTTAATGGTTCATGCACATTTCTGCAACATTTTCATCACCACTTCAGCCATCTACAGTGTTAATCATTAGTGGCGGTTTTGCCTTTCAGTCAATGAATCGACTGCCAAAAGTTATTGCCGTTGTCACTGTCTTCTGTTGTCGCAAAGGTTGTGTGATGTGTCATTTTGTACAAGATTGAGTCGTTCCTAGAATCTTCACTTTATCAATTTTCCTTCAAAGCTCGATATTATGGTACTGAAATGACCTTATTCAAACTGTAAGATATGTATTCCAAAACTACATTGCAGTTTAGTTGCGTCATACACAAAGAATAAAATGTTAAATAGCACACAATTTGAACCCACTAGAGTGAAGCTATTTTGATTACTGGGGAAACAGCCGGGAAACAGGAGACTTGGATACATTAGGATAGATTCACACTTCTTTCTCAACAGACTGACGACTACCTGTCATACTACCTACCAATATTATGATCTTGGGTTAACAAAATTACCAAAAAATTGAATGAACTTTTGCAAAAAAGTGATTTTCGGCGTTGTGTAACTTGCAACGACCCCTACAATTCAAATGGATGTGATTTGCTTGGACAAAAGAGAGAGAGAGAGAGAGAGAGAGAGAGAGAGAGAGAGAGAGAGAGAGAGAGAGAGAGAGAGAGAGAGAGAGAGAGAGAGAGAGAGAGAGAGAGAGACAGACAGACAGACAGACAGAGCAGACAGACAGACCAGACAGACAGATATGTGGATATCTGTATGTGTTTAGATCTGTGTGAGTGAAGAAACAACTTCTTGTAAGTATTATGTCGATTTGCTGTTTTAATATATGTATGGGCAATATACTCTGATAATATCAAATATTCATAAGTGATTATGAGTAGGTTCAGTTTAACGAATATCACTGTTGCTACTGACAGGCTTTACATGAAACGATTGCGCACAGCTATCTTGCAGTAGAATTGGTAGCCTGACAGATGGCGCCCTCATTCCAGTACTCAGCGTATTGCCCTGTCAAATGCACCGCGAAAAATAACGACAATGCAGAGAATATGACTGCCATGTTAATCGAAGTTTTTTCAGGGGCTATTTGCCTAACTGTTTCCTGGAGGATGGTCCAAGATTCTTCCCGACATTTCTCTCTTGTCCTTTGTATGCCAAGTGCTAACCTATCCCAAATTCCCGTTATGTTGAAACCGTTAATGGCAACCAACGGCAGTGAGAAGAATAGGATGATCTCAAGCCAGATACATATATTGATGAATACAACCAAAACGTCTGTGTTTTGCTTCATAAACACTTCATAGTTCCAGAAAATATGACAGTAACCTTGAAATACTACAATTACCAATTGGAATATAATCCATCGATGTGAAAAATAATGCAACCTTATAAATTCAGTGTAAATATCCAAAATGCGGGCACGACCCTTGTCAATGTCTTTACTCTGAACAGTTGACTTTAGAAAGGCAAGGGTCTTTTTTACGTTTAATTCGAGGCAGTTGCGTAATATGAATATCAAATAGCAAAATGCACAGTAATATGCCATTCCAAAAATTTCGCTTATGGCATTAAAAATTACTACGTAATCAATCCATTGACATTCTTCAGCTAATACCACGGCTAAAATGTTAAAAAGTAGAACTAAAGAAGCCCACAAAATGCCCAAACCATTAAAGGCGCAGGCGCACTTTGAAACAAAGGACATCCGTTCTGATAAGTATGGAAGTTGTCCAAGGACATGATCTCTGTGGAAAACATATAAGGCTCCACTGTCGTCAGCAGATGGCGATGGAAGAAAGGTGCCCACCAGAAGCACAGCGGTCGCGACTGTTGCTGGAAGCAGATATAGCGTGTACATTGGAGATTATGCTTCCCACCAGAAGAATCAGTAAAACAATCCTCAGGAGGAGCATCAGGCGGCCCTTACAACTCAAGTCCCGAACGCTGCCAGGCCTAGCCATGCCACCTATTTAGGAAAAAAAGACCAGTAAAAAAATTCATAGTCGAGCGTAGGCTGCAATTCACAAATACTGCACGGGGTGGGCTGGAGGAATTCAGGGTGACTTTGAAAATCCTGAGGGTAATAGAAGAGAGACTTGGAAGTTTTCCCTCGGTATAAAAAGATATAAGTATATTTTGATTCCCTATTTTTCTACATTTTCAGATTCCATAGTTTGGTCGGTAATTCAATGAAAAATGAATTACATTTTTATGTCATCAAACGGTTCTTATGTCAGTAATAATTTGAACAAAATCACCAGTCCTATTTTCCACTAGTAGACCTTGTAACGGGACATAATTTTTTAGATATTTCTATGCAATGTATCAAATACAATTACTTGCTGTCTCTCTATAGCATGCTGAAACACAATATTCAGCTTGTCAACAAAACCTGTATATGTATTCAAACACTGTTGTTGATTACTGAATTGGAGTCAAGACTAAAGGTCATTCGGATGAAACAAATGCAGGGTTTACATATACTGGCTGTGTTGCCAAGTTAAATACTTGACAGTTCAACATGCTGTTGGGAGTAGGACAAGAACACACGATTTGGCCGAGCGGTCTTGAGTCTTGACTGTAATGTCTTTGCGAGGTGACTGGGTGCCGAATCCGATCGAAAATCTACTGAATTGATAAACTGAACAAAAACATTATCAAAATTATCAAAGTTGATACAGCTACTGCCCTGCTAGTGTCTACGGGTGTCACTGTCACTGCATACTAGCAGTGACAGAGATAGCTATGACTCTGATGTAGTTGCAGACGAGTTTTGGACATATGACGCTTATGGCAGCGAAACATACTAGTGCACGAGACCAACACATGGAAGAGCAGGAGACTTGACAGTTATCATTATCAATATGGCTAAATGGCTCTACAATCTGCTGACGACATTTCTATAACCACTTCAGAGTGTCAGGTAATGTCGAACATGTGCAATACATGCTTATTTTTTCTTTACGTACATCCGTAATAAATAATTGGCCATATGATAGTTCGGAGGGGAATTTCAACATCTTTTGATCGTATTGACGTGGAATTTGAATTTTTAAGGGTACTGAGGGGTTATCTGAAGAAAATTAAGACTTCAATCACGATTCCTCCAGCTCCTAGCCCCCAGACAGTATATGTGAATGCAGGCTTTACTGAACATAATTGAAACGCAAGTAGAACTTTGAACCAAACGTGATGCCGTATTATTGAGTCTTCGAGTGTAGACTGAGGCGAAATCTTTGGTGATTTATTTTAAAAAATCGATCTGCAAAGGAAATTAAATCAAAGAACGTGGAAAATTATACGATATTTAAACACTCGTAAATAAGTCTTCCCCGAGTAACGCTTTCTACTCAACAAAAACTATAAGGCTCTTGAGATAACTGCTGGACTGTTGTTTTCCATTCTATCCCGACGAATGCACTCCTCCTCAGTACGTCTCTCGCGTTGACCCCACTAATTGTCGAGAATTGAAAGGGGCAACGTTGTACTCCATTCTCTACTAAAACTCTACTACTAAATCATGGGCCTGTGCACTTCTTGATTAAATGATTAAATGATGTCGAACATGCATATGAAACATCGCCCTATCCTTCAGAGTACTGACGGAGATTTACAATCATCATGTTTTCAGGTCACAATGGATTTACATCATAGTAACTGTAAGGGTGTACTTTAAAATTATTCATGCCGAAAACAACTCTTGAATGTGTCTATAAATAAAATGGTTACGATTTAAAGTTATTGACTAAAATCAACGTTTTAGTTGTTGCATTTTATCGTCGGGCGCCATTGCAAAAAACATGTTAGGGGTCGAAGTATTCATCCCGTGTGACTTGGACATCATCGCGTCAACAAGCGGTGTCTTGAAATTATTTGGAAGACAGATTTTGCAAAGAACGTTCCTGAAATATCTTACACCTGAAGAAATACAACTGAAGGGTTTGCATGAATGACGCAACGCTTTGCATTTGTTATAGATTCTGCACTATATCCCTTACACTTTGATGACGGGAGCACTTTCAGATAAACCATTGACCCTGGAGGGCTCCAGGGTCTATGGATAAATAGACACTTCCTAATCATTCAATTCATTTGTGCATAATGGATAAAAGCTTGAGCACGAGTCTTCACAGAAAGCAGACCGAGAGGGCACTAACCTTTATTTATTGAATCGCAGACGAGGCATCCCGGATCTGAGCGCTCGTCGGTTTGTATTTCATTATCCCCCTGTTCACCTTGTGTGCGCCCATCGTTTCCTTGACTCTCTGTCGACTTAGTGTTTTGTTGGCATCTGAAACACTGTCTGTAGTAGGCGTGCAGGTCACAATAGCCAAATAACATGAGATTAAATCGCAAAAGTGCTGGGTATATGATTTGTCCGTTTTCAGTCATAGAGTTGGCCTGACAGCTATCGTCGACGTTAGACAAATCCTTCGTTTTAGCATCAAAAGAGGGCCTGTTTTCCGTCCTATGCAATGACCGTTTGTACCGTGGATTGCTCATTATTACCGGTAAGCCTAATTTGGTCGAGAAAATGGAAAGACGGTGAACCTATAGGTAAGTTTGATTAGGCATACAAAGCTATGCCAAACCAAGTAGGCATGTAGGAGCTTTAACCATTGCGATCAAATAGGATAAAGTATCTAGTAAGAAGAACTGTTAAAAATATGTTATATGTTAAAAGGTATAATCATTCGCCGCTAAATTAACCTGTACAATTTAGGCACTTACCTGCTTACATTTGCCTTTCGGGGAACCGTGGAGAACTGGAACAGAAAATCTATTGCATTTGTAAAGCTTTAACTGTTTCTACCTTTCAATACCTCTGTTAGAATCCAGAATTATGGCGGCCACAAGAGTGACTTGGGTGCGGTTGATGTGAGTTGGAGATGAAGCAACCACAGCAGTGCATTGTGGGATAATCGGGAAAAGATCTGTACTATTTCATTCAGCGCCCTCGTTTTGTAGTATTGCTAACTGCTGTGGTCAATGTGGTGTCAGTGTGCTATAAAGGCAAACAAAGCAAAAGAATTGCACACGAATGCCATTTTAATACAGTGACATTGTAGAAAGTAGCTAAAATTCGTTCACACTTTTATAATTTTTTGAGACATCATTTGTCACAAATATCATCGCGCTTCGTACAGGAGATAAAACTTTTCCAAAGCTTGCTCTGTGTACACCAACAGAGTCTCTGTATTCTTGATTCTTTGCTATTGTTGGACTCATGATGAAAACCTCGTTTAAATTTGTTTATAAGAAAATGACACAGTCGGTGAAGCGAAACTTGTTGATGAGATGGCAGACCAATGGTCAGGATAACACATGCTGTTTCAAACGTAATGATCCGTTAGAATTATCTTGACAGTAATTATATATCGACATCGCGATAGTCCAGAGAGGAAGAAAGTTGCCGTGGAAAAATCGTCGAAAATTAAATTACGGTTTGTACAAAGGTTGGCTACTTCATGAACCGGCAGTCTTAGTATTTGTTCCACACACTGTAGTTACAAAACCGAACGATTCGCCATTTTCCTCGAGCAAAACATTCAATGAAGAACCTTCGCCGAGCTATTTCAATTTCAATGGCAATGTCGTCATCAACATTGTTGTTGTCAGTAATGCATCATTAATGTGCAACTAACCAATCAACAAAGCAAATTGGTGACCATATTGTTCAATATGACTCCCACAACAACATCATACAAGAATGTTTCAAGGACAAAACACTTGGGAATTCTCCATGCTGACAATACAGCGAACAAATTGCAATTAAGGAAAGGTTGGCCCAATAATGATCTGTCAGGGAAACTCTTAGTAGTTATAGTCTATACCAGTTTCCACAACAACATTGAACTTGTGACATACTATTATATTAAGGCTTTACCAGTGAGTGTTTTCATAGACCCTCGAGGGTCTATGGTGTTATCTACTTTTTTAACTTTATTTTCAAACTGAGCCGGTGTGAGCGTTGCTGTGATTTTAATGTTAAAGTCAGTATTGATAATGTGAAGATTTACGGGGTGTCAAATAGTGGTTTTCGACGGAGGGAGAAAGCGTAGAATGCTTTGAGACTTGTTTTCTATAGACGGATTATATTGGATGAACAATTTTAAATCATCAGTCGCCATTGTTTGTCATCAACACCAAATTTGTTCTGTACAGATTAGAGCAATGCATGCGTACAGGCATACAAGACAAGCACATTTCGTGTATTTCATGTATTGAAAGCTCTGTATAGTCATGTACTACAGTTACTATAAGAATTGATTGCGGTATCGTCCAAGGCCCTGCCACGCACCTGTCGTACAGAGTACTGTATATAACCTCACAACTGCATATGCAGCTATAACCGCGTACCCACTTTATTTGCACATACCTGTATCGCAGAGTTGCGTCTGGGTCTTATCAGGATCTGTGACAGATGTAAATTATTGTGTTGTTTTTCTGTGTGAGCATTGCCTTGTATTGAAACATTGAATCATGAATGTGAAAAAATACTGATCTTAGAAGAAGCGGCAGAAGAGAGGCATCTTAAAGCGCGGTTACACATTTAAAACCATTTCAAGATACCGTAGCTGTATCATTTGAAAAGTGTTTTTGTTATGTGTCGGTACAGTGTCTTGTTACTACTTCCTAAACCACGCCAGAACACCAAATGTGCAGTTTGTCAACACGGTCAATGAAGAAAGCATTTCTATCATTCATGATTATTGAATTTAAAGAATATATTAAATCTTCCTATCTTTTGTTCTATGTTACTGGAGTTTTTTGTTTACTCCGTGTAGCATGTATTGAAATACAAAGTATTCACATCAAATATCAACACAGGCTGTATATATTTATCTTAACAACTAAATAGCAGTCCAGGTTGTAATTTTGACTAGGTATAGTACCAATTGTTGACAAGACAGACACCCTCAGAGGAAAACATGAAACTGTCGTCACACAAAAATATAGAAAATATCAAAATAAATATTGCACAGGCTGTTTGACAAGACGAATACATAGGCATTTTAGGACGGCTTGTGAGTAGAATGCATTTTAAGAACATGTAATTGTTAAACAGAACAGCCTGCCATTTGCCATAATCATCTTTACCAAATCGACAGAGAAAACTTCAAGGGGTGTGAGAATCATTCTGTCTGAAGTGTGGATGGGTGATAACCTATTTTCGATACTGATTGCAGATTGTATATGATTAGATAACAAGGTTTAAAAAATCAATTGGTAGATTCAGATCTCTGATAAATAAAATTGCACACTGTTGGATACTTTGAATATTCTGTAATCAATAAATTTGCACACTCCTTGATTATTGCCTGTTTATTGCCTGATATCTGCAAACAAGAAAAAATCTGTCAGATGAATGAGTCTGAATGAAAATTCTTTAAGCTTGTTAGTACAGCCTGAGTCTGAATATGCAGCAGTGTTGTTTTAATATTAGAATTTCAATTTATGGCTGGACTGAATGCAACTGCTAGCAATAAATGTGTACATGGCACATAATAAGCTGAATACTGAATATTTCAACATGATAGGGTATAAAACAAGAGATTGGAGATAACACTAAGAGCAAAAGTGCTGAAAAAGGATATCAATTAGTTTAATATTGTTAGCTTTACATGTTTAGCCATATGACAGTGGAGGAGGCTAAATATTTTTTATAATTTTTAGACGTTCTCCGGGATTCGAAATGTTCTTGAGAGTATTGAGGTGGCCTCTAAAATGAATTAAGTTTTCAATCACGATTCCTCCAGCGGCCCCAACTTGAGGTATTCGTGAATGCAGCATAACTCTGATCGATCGACACTTTGCAGGGACAACTTGTTAGGCAAACCATGGATGTTGCAAGTCCATTGGTCAAGCTGGGCCGTCTCTACACTGCTTAAAAACAAAACCAATTAAAGGGACATAAGCTGTAACTTGTGGCAAGTTTTTCAGTATTCCGCTTCTGTATATCAACTACCGTGTCTGACCCTAATCCGCTTGTCATGCTGAAATTTCAAGTATTCTTTTTGTCAACACAGCTTGTATGTGTGTAGTGGTCATTTGCTTACAAATGAATTCTTGTCTGGACTTGTATACAATTTTCAACAATAACAATGGAGATTCTACTCATATAGGTTGCGTTGATATGTTTAATACTTGGCATTAAATTACAGTTTAGCGATTCAATGCAGAACGTGTAGGGAAACCACAAAAATAGCCAAAAGATACAGCTTATGGAGCTTTAAGATCTGTGGAATTGTCGGTTTTTTGACCTTGCTCCGTGTTTCATTTCCTGTTTATTTGTGCTTACATTAATAATTGGCAACAATCTATTTTGAGAAAATCATCTTCGGATTTCTGACGTTTCAACCCTTTTCTCTTTTCAAACATGTACATCTATTTATTGGGTCCCATGTGTATCCTTGTCGAATAATTGATATCATTGTCAAGTAAAGGGAGAGGGGACAGTGTGTGTCTTTATTGGAAATACCACTGGTTGAAAAACGGTAGTTACTGAGAGGACATTCATTCCCAGGGCCATTTCTACCGACCCCTGGGGTTTAAATTATCAACATGACTGTCCAAGATGCCCAATTTTGTTGTTTACAGTCTGAATTTTACTCCGGACCATAAGTAACTTTTGCGCACTGCACACAATTCGTTGTGCCTTCAAGTGTAATTAATTGTATTTTAAGCAAGTTTAGGGGAGAAGAGAAAAACATATGTGTTTTCTGGAACAAACAATACGACTTTTATTATAGCTTCGGTCACTTCGAGCTAATTAATACAAGGATTGAATATTATGGCGACTGGATGATGTGCGCTGGAAAAAACCCTCAGCCTTTGAAAAGTAGTGTGTATTATTTTTTCCTGAAAGATTTTGTCGGAACCTGTACGTCCGAATTAATGTCATTATGCCGCTTGACCACTTAACGGAAATACTGTATTGAGAGAAAATACGATTCTGTGTTGTATTTATGGTTCGAAGAAAACCCGTAACTTTGTTCATACAGTGCTCTCGTCACATCCATATCATGGAAATCCCCGCAGTACAATACGGCGAATGAGTCACTCTGCAAAGGTCGATGGTTGCAATAACATGTCAGAATCAAACCAACATTTCCCTTCAGTAAGGTGTGCATTCACCTTGTTCATCGTAGCAATTGCCTCTGGTTTCCTCGTCATTGATCTTCTCTGGGCTGTACATATGTCTCGACGTGTTCGATGCCACATCTGCGAATTGCAGTCTCCCCAGTATAAGCTGGGATACCTTCGCGACAGCTACTGAGATAATCGAGCCATGTATATCTGTCCTCATCGTTCTCCTAATGCTTTCGTTTTACTCAAGCGTCAACGATTGTAAGCGTCTATGCCGTTGCAAACTTGTGATAAAAGTATTATGAAAGTACAGTTGGCGCCTTAAACGATTCATGTTGCTGTTTGCAGTCGTAGCTTACTTAATCTTCGTCTGGGCCCAGGACTCCCTCTACCTACGTCACTCTTCAGCTAGATACCCATTGCTTACGGTAGCAATAACTTTCTGGTTTGTGCTGCTGCTGGTGGCGAACGAAAAGGGTCCCTTGCCGTGGCACTATCGACGTCAGCCGTCGTGTCGGTTAGGGTTTCTATCCTCAACCGTCTACCTGTTTGCAAGTCTGACCAATTTTGTGGAATTTGTGGTCGTGACGGCGTACCTTGCCAAAACAGTAGTCTGGTCTGTCTTCAGTACGGATGTCACCATGGCGAATGTTATTGATATACTTGGGATGACAGCAGCTACAGCACTGAGGTGAAAAATGTTAAGGCTTTCCTGCTTTTAATTTTAAAAAAGGGTGACTGTTTGAAAAATAATAACCTACACAATTAGCTACATGTTGCAAATGCACTGACGCGCTAAGGCTCAAAATACTAGTATTACCAACATTCATTGATTGTATACCCCTACATGGCCGTATGCACGGTTGATTGCAGTCGCAACTTTCGTATTATATACTATCTTTTTATTATTTATTGATAATATAGTTGCATAAGACATGACCCACACACAGGATGTGTGAACACTTTGTCATAATATTAGGCGTTCGTGCACGATTTTTATGAGTAGAACACGTCACTATACTATCATGCAACAAACACAGTGAAAATACATAAAAGTCAACGCTGATAGAGTTTTACGCATGCGTGGGCTTCGGCAACAGTGTTCAAAGCAGTGTCCCTTATTCGTCGGTGTGTGATGTAGCTGTTTGTCAGAGGCCAAAATCGGGTTATGGTACATTTTATAATTTGATCTTTTGGCGGGTAATTCCATATTGGCAAAGAATAAACAAACCTAAATATCTAGGATAACCGAAAGGGGTTTGCAAATCATCGCGAGTATCATCAGACTGTTCTTTGTTTTACGTTCGTCTTATTGAAAATTAGAGAATGGAAATTCATGTATCAAATCAGGTGGTTTTGCATAATTAAACTGAAACCTCGCTCGCTTCAGTCGAGGTTAATCAATACTCGGGTATGACGCGTTCAGATGTATCATAAATGTGAACTATTTACTACCTTTTTCTGATTGTCGTGACCCACAGAATCGACTACGCTTTCTGCTTCTGGGATATGGCGTTTCTTAGCAACCAAGGTAAAGTGTACGGAGGAAGGCATAGGCTTCTGATGGATCCCTGGGAGGAATGGCCGGATTACACACCTCCACGAGAAACTGCAGAGTCCTCGACTCAATGTGAAGTTCATGACGGTCGGTCAACATCACCATGCGCAGCGGGCGCCTCACCTGTCTGATGGCACTAACGTAGACTATCCCACAACAACGCAAGCACAAGTCGGTGTTCGATACTCAAATCTGCCCGGACAAGACCCCGGCGATGGCGACATTTTGATAACCATGATCAGAAGTGACTTACCCGGTAACCAAAGCTACGGAACGTTTCATGCCTGAGGTACAAAACTTGTCCCAGCATAATATATATATATCATCTTATAGAATTGAAATTATATGTATATTTCACGGTGAATTTCGTAGAGGTTCAGCCGAAATGCATATGCCGCACACATAAAGATACTCTGAGTCATCGCCATTATCTGCATGCATGGATCTCAAACGAACACAAATAGTGATTCTCGGTTCGTTCAGATAAATGCTTATGAAAAGAGTAAACGTGGCCAAGTTAATACCTGTGAGTTGTAGACTAAGTATGTCATGTTGACCTTGAGAAGGCCTGTGCGGAAAATGTACAAGATTTAAAGCACAAAGTTATCGAAACCGAAACATAAAATCCTTTTGTAATTGTTCAGGATCGCCTGCAGTGAGTTTTTGAGGGGCTGTATGTACTGTATTTTAGTGTGGGGATTTCCAACTTCCATTATCGCGCAGACTCGGATCGGCTGTAGGACGCGACCGGTCACATCCGAACAAAAACATTTCGTACACGCCCATGGATGCATTCTGAATGGGGAAAAAGATACGCGAGCATGTGCGCTTCAAAACGGGCGACCACGCTGCAGATAAGAAAATTATCTGCCTCTTTTCCCCATTTGTTACTCTAGTAAGAACAAACCATTCTGCAAGACGGTTGACTGTCTCAGCCGATACAGGAAAAAAGCCATCCATCCCTCTTTTCGGAACTGCAGATAAAAGCAGACATTTACAGTGTAGAAATAGGGACTTACGAACTGAAATCCTTTTCTGACGACACACATTGATGCTGCTGGTGATTGTATTTGATAATTAATACACGTCGTTAACGAGCATCAATAAATGAATGGAGTTGTAAATACCAAATATATTAAATGTAAATAGATAAATAAATAGGAAGATAAAAGTTGTGGAAGAATATAGTGAAACGCAGTCGCTTGCACATGGCGACGCAGTGAGATCCCTAATTGAATTCTGGATACACACTATTGCCAGGCACAACGACTGCATATAGATTATGAGTCAATAATTGCAACATATACGATCTGTAAGTGAAATCTTATTTGTATTTAATGATAACTTAAGAGGAACGCTGAGCCTGACTTCTTGTATAAAGTGTCATCAGTGTTCATGATGCAAATTTCGAAATAAAAAAAATAGCATATCATTATAACAAAATGGGTGATGAAGCATTGTGTATGATAAGGTTGACACTGCATATTTTGGGTCGTGAGAGGTCGAGGAGGGGGAAGGTAAACATTTTCACGACATGAATACAACACTTAGATCATTTCCTGTAAATTTGCATATTTTCCCGCAACACCGGAATTATTTGTTGTCGAAATTTCAATTTGTTTCCATTCAAAAGAATCAGTGCTATTGAATGGAGCCTCTAAGTGTGCGTTTGGTTGAGGTTTGACGGTATGGACGATTTGTACTAATTTGGAATAACGTCAAGTACGGGGAAGGGGAGTGAGACGGCTAATCGCACATAAACGCTGTTTCTCACATTCCTGGCCGCTTGGAGTGCGGAATCGACGGTGTGGGAAAAATCGATCCCACACTCTCAGAAATCGTCCTACACTCTGCAGTAAATATATACACTAGCTTTGATTGGATGACAAACAGCCTGTTTCGTTCCGCGTGCAAAATATTATCCAATGGCATGACGAGTAACACACTGGCCGGAACTACAAAGTAAGCAGGTCAAAGTACAGTGGCAGACGACATAGTTGTCACGATTTTAGATAATGTTGTACGTGCCCCATGTCAATTTAACGCATTTTGTGGTCATGTGAGGAAAAGAATCTCACACTCCACCTGGGATCAGATTTCTCACACTCGTTTGGGATATTTTTTCTCACATTCCTGGTCACTTGGAGTGTGGGATCGCCGGTGTTGGAAAAATCGATCCCATACTCTCAGAAACCGTCCCACACTCTGCAGTATCTATTACACGAGCTCAAATTGGATAATAAACAGCCTTTCGTTCCACGCGCAAAATATTATCCAATGGCACGATGAGTAACATACGGACCGAAACTAAAAAGTGACCAGGTCAGAGTACGGTGCAGACGACAGTGTTGTCACGATTTTGGATAATGTTGTACGTCGTTGGTGACAGACTCGCACAAAAAACGGCCGAATTTTCCAAATAACTGGTGAACATAGGCCGCTTGGAACATATTGCCAATTTTTTTCTGTTGGACATCTCCGTAGCAGTAGTTAAAGTATCGGCAGTGGAACATGCAACCGATAGATGTATGGCCGCAAAGTAGGATAGTCGCTGATACAGTTAAACATTCAATGTTTCCTAAGTGAATTTACTGCATTCTCGTGGTCATGTGAGAAAAAGAATCTCACACACCAAGGACTTGGGATCAGATTTCTCACACTCGTTGGGGATATTTTGTCTCACACTCGCCTGCGGCTCGTGTGAGACAAAATATCCCCAACTCGTGTGAGAAATCTGATCCCAGGTCCTTGGGGGTGTGGGATTCCATTATTCTCTTTCTCTTTCTATATGGTGTACGCCAGAGAACGTGTGCGTATGTGATCATGCACACTAAAAGCCGGGTTACTACGGCCTGTCCGCTTCAGTATAGCTGCAATACGATTCAATACAAAACCAGGTAAGCATTGACCTGAATATCTGGAATATATCGGGTGACTCTTAAGCTTAATTGCAAACCTCGCTAAATGTGATGATGGATTTTAAATCACCCTGCTAGCCTCAATATGCAAGGACGACAGCGCACTTTCAGTTTCTCTTCATCATAATTGGGGCTAATAATACCTAGAATTTCCTCCCAGGCGAATAAATCTAAATTTAACAACCGGGGAATTTCCGACGTAGTAATACAACTACACTTTTGCTTTCACGCTGTCTTCTTGCGCATTGTAGTGACAATGTTATCACGCCTGACCGAGACTCCTACAGGCGACGAGTGAGGTGGTCACGATTTTCAATATCGATACCGCCATCATACGGTCATGATGAGGAGTACGTGCTATTCAATGCTAAAATTTCGAGCCGAAAATTATATATATAACCTACTTCAAGCCAAATCTTTCGTGAAAAGTAGACAAGAGTCGGGGGACACATGTTTTTTGTCGGGGAAGAGTTACAGCAAGCTATCATGGTGAAGCATTAGATTATGATCGTCGCGTCGCAAGCCGAGTAGTGTTTTATTTTATGTAGGCAGTGATCGTACCATACCGACCTAGCAAAGCCGTGCTGATACGCTGAATGCTGGGAAATGGCTGTTTCCAATCCAATGATCCAATGATACTTCTACCAGCACAAAGAAAGTAAGAAAGTTAAGCCGCACAGAAACCTGACCGAGATTCTCACACAGGCGACGGGTGAGGTGGTCAGGTGTCACGGTGTCCCAATTATCAATTTCGATAGCGCCATCACACAATCATGGTGAGGATTTTCTCTGCAGGACGTGTGATTAAATGCTAAAATTTTAGAGCCCAAAATTACAGCTGCAACAGCCAGCTATGGTGAAGCATTAGAGTATGATCTTCGCAGGCCTATAGTCAAATAGTTTTTTTATATTTTGGCAGTGATCGTACCATACCGACCTAGCAAAGACGTGCTGATATGATAATTACTTGGAAGTGGCTGTTCCCAATTAAATGATGTTAGTTGGGTTGCACACAAAGGTGGGTGTCAACGCCTGGTTAGCAATTGTTGTGGGGTCATAATGTGTTACGATATAATGCGATGCTCGTCACTACTTACTACTTTCAAAGTATGTGCAGGTAGAAAGGGGGTCTCCGTGAAAGTTGGATTCATTTTTACACCGTGTCCTTCTGCGTTTAAAACCAGATGTGAACTGAATATGCTCACGTGTTTTACAACAGGTTCATAAATAATAGTACGCTTCACAGAACAATCAGATATCTGTTATATCATTATATGTAGCGGGTTTCATCAACTTTCGCAGAGTATTCTCAGAGTTAAATCACTGATGACAAAACTTTATTTAATATGCAAATGAGCTGTTTATTAACTTGACACTGCTCAATGCTTCATGGAACAAATAGATATCTATCAGATCAACATATATAGCACATTTCATCAAATTTAATGCTGTAATTTTGGAGTAATATCACTAGTTACAAAGTTCATTAAATATGCAAATGAACCCTTAATTAACTTGACACTGCTCAATGTTTCATAGCACAGATATTGATCTGATATTTATCAGATCAATATCTGTAGCAGGTTTTACCAAATTTGGTGCCGTAATTTTAGAGTTATATACCTAATTACAAAGTTCATTAAATATGTAAATGAACCTTCAATTAAATTCACTCTACAAAATGCTTTACAACACAGTCGGATATCTGTCGGATCAGTATCTGCAGCAGATTTCATCTAGTTTGGTGCATTTATTTCTGAGTTATATGGCTAATTACACATCCAGCTGACCCGTGCTTTACTTTGTACAAGCTTGATTGACAGTGATGTTCAAATCCCCATCGGCATCCCCTGGGTCGACGTTCTCACTGGCCACGCACAATTACCCACTAAAATTGTCCCGAAAACTTATCGGTTCGAAAAATATGGAGTCATTATGCATTGATAAGGTATTTACCCTGCTGTAGAGCATTCCCATTTCATAATTTTTCACCAAAAAACACGCAAAAAACCGCATTCTCTGGAGCTCTCAGTTCAAGCATGGAGGTAGAAGGAGAGACTACCTCCATGGTTCAAGTTACTCGTTCGGCATCTCTTTGCATAATGAGCGTCCTTTCATGTAATCCTGCATTTATAACCTATGGGCGTCTTTAAGCCGCACAGAAACCTGACCGAGACTCTCACACAGGCGACGAGTGTGGTCAGGTGTAGCGGTGTCTCAAATCGATAGCGCCATCACACGGTCATGGTGATGAGTTTCTCTGCAGGACGTGTGATTAAATGCTATAATTTTAGAGCCGAAAATTATAACCTACTTAGAGTCAAATCGTTCGTGAAAAGTAGACAAGAGTCGGGCGGCACATTCACATAATAAATTGTACATGTTTCTTGTTGGGAAGTGTTACAGCTAGCTATGTGCGGTCACAATGTTTGACGATATAATACAATGCTCGCCACTACTTTTAAAAGTATGTGCAGGTAAAAAGGGGTCTCCGTGAGAGTTGGATTCATTTCTTGATTTAAAAAAAGGCGCGAAGAAAATGCTTCTAGTAACTCAAAGAAAATAGTTAGTATTTAAGTTAAGCCGCACAGAAACCTCCGAGTCGATAAAAATTGATAGAACAATGATTTTTATCAGCATTCTAGCCGCTACGATTTGAATGAAACTAGTTGACATGGCACCCTATTCAGTATTGAACTCATGCAAAGTAACAGCTTTTCACACAGCATTGAATCCATCGTTGATGGAAATTAAATGCCATCAAATTTCTTCGAAATAGATAATGTACACAACGCGAAAGAAATGGATGCTATTTTACGACATTCAAACAAAAATCAATACTGTCAAAATGGAAGCGAAGGAGTTTCTTTATATCGTGTGGCATCAGAAATTTTACCCGCCACGACTCTTGTAAAGATGCTCCCATCTTTCCTATGTTGAAGTTAAATATTAAACCTGTTAAGTTCCGCCGGTGGAGGGACCACGCAAAGAACAACCGTATATTTTGAACAAGACGGAAATATTTTTGAGGAGAAGCATACCAGTAACTTAGCGTGTCGTCCTATCAATATTTTCAATGTGTAAAGGTAGTATGCGCCTCGAAAGTGAAAGACTTAAACTTTTGCTCAAACTTTCCTGAATGAAACTTTCAACCATTCTCCTACCAAATTAACAATAAAAATAGGGGGTCACCGTGCAAAGTTTGGAACTAGCGAAACAAATTACACAACAATTTGCGATATCAGAAATTCCAAATGGCCGCCATTCCTGTGTTAACTCTATGGGTAAAATTGAATTTTGGATTTTCGAAAAACTAAGAAGGTGAAAGTTTTTCTTTTGCGGGTAAGTTTTTATCGGTAAAAGAATGTAAATCAACTTTGAAGGAAAAGGATAGGAAAGCAATGCCTACTCAGTGGAAGCTTCATCTGTATCTGGTGAAACCAACGAAACTGAAGTGCAATCATAAAATTGAAATTAAAATTTACGTCACGGTGAATTTCGGAGCGGTCCAATCGCTACATTAGACTTGGTTCAAGGTTGTGATTGTGTCAAAAGTAAGGTTATTTGACCACACGTTAGTTTTTGTGTGAAAAGCGTTGACTGAGATGAAACCACACAACGATCCCACGCTGTCTTTGCTGAATTGTATAGAGCGTGTAATCTGCTCTGGACGGCAGACAGCCGTTCATGACATCATGGTCTTTGTCGGTCGGTGCAGAACAGCTATGACACTTATACTTTCACACTGTGTACTCAGATGTAATATACTTGCGTCTTGTTGAGTGCTCAACAGTGAGAAATGTTACCGATGACTCTCCTTTGCCTGTACACATTGAGATCACTCATCGAAACGAAGCAAATTCCTCCTGTTCACGGAACAGCTTCGTCCATATTTCAAATTTCTGACAGCATCGTTTTTCGATGATCATTTCTTTCTTGTTTCCCACTTTGAATAATGAGAAGATCAACCCATTTTCTACAGAGGAGACAGCAATTTTGTAATTTTATCGAGATATAATTATGACAACAAGACACTATGTTTTCAAGGAACTACAACGGGAGTAAGTTGCATCTGTGTCGGCCAAAGAAATTGATATTGATATTCTTTAACTATTCATCACAAAGGGGAGTTGCATATCTGACAGGTGGTATGATGAAACCATCTCACTTGCTGATTGCTTTATCTTGAAGGCCTACGATTTTGAATTTTAAACACAACCAATAATTTTGGAGTATGGTTTCAACAAATATTCTTGAAATTAAATTCAAAGTTTCAAATTTCTCGTAAATTAATAAAATTAAATAAGCTCTTAATCAAGCAATATTTGAGTGAGTGCACAAATCAAGGAGATAACCTCTCTTACTGTGTGTTATCACGTTGGTGCACACGAGCGACGAGTGAGCTGGTCGGAATTCACGTTGTCCAATAATTACTATCCATAGCGCCATCATACGGTCACCGTGAGGAGTTCCATTGCAGCGTGCGTCAGACCGAAGGGGAGATATAATTTATTGTGACCAAATGCTAATATTTCAGAGCCGAAAATTATAACTTACTTTGAGCCAAATTTTTCATGAACGGTAAAGAAAGTCTGGTTTCTAGTTGGAGAAGAACACCAAGCTGTGGTGACGCATTAGAGTGGTAAGTGTTTTGTATTTGTGCAGTGGTCGTACCATACCGACCTGGCACAGACGTGTTGATGTTATGATTTCAGAGCAATGGCTGTTCCCAATGATGTTAGTTTGGTTCTACACAGGAATAACCGTCAAATTGAAAGCCTAACTGGCAGATGTTGTTCTGTCACACCGTTTTTTAAAGGCACATGTACTTCGAAAGTTGAAAGTTTTCCATTTTTATCTAAATCACATGATTGAAACAAGATTTATCCCTTATTTGGGGTAAAGAAACCGTGTCAAAGCCCAAGATAGGCTGGAAGTTTCGGTCGTGGAACTTTTGAGCCAAAATATCGCAAGCATTGGGAAAAGCGAATAAAAAAAAGCTATTGTCAGCACTGAGGCAGCTTTACTATGAGTAGGGTAGGCCGGAGGAAGCCAGGTGAGGTCATATTCTGAAAACCTAACCGGGGAGGGGGCTCAAATTCACAAACGTTATATTTTTTAGTGAACACACTTAGTCTAATTCTCAATATTCTAATTCACCAGTGCAAGACAGAAACATGTAAAATATGATGAGATCTACCAATATCTGAAGGAAATTTTAAACTTTTAATATAACTCAGAACTTTATTTTCACTAACTCCACTTTATAGCACTTAATAGCACTTTGCCTTAAAAACTTCATGCATTAAAAAAGGGCGATATGATTAAAAGTGTCATGGAAAATGGTATTTTGTTCATGTATCATCTAAAACTCAAATTCCACTGCTTGATAGAGCCTGCAATGTGTCATTTATTGAATTACATACCTCCCAAGTGTAAGTAAAAGAAAATTAATACTGGCTAGTATGCATTATATTAGAGCTGTTCTGACAGGCTGTTCAACAATGAATATTTGTTTTTTACACGAAGCTAAAGTTGATACAAGAAATAAAATATAACAGTACCGCCACCACAAAATAATAAAAAATGACACAATGTACATATAAATAGAACAATACTTGAAATATATTAAATACAAATGTTTTTAAATCAAATACATCTGCATGATATATTTACATGTATGACATGCACTATGGGATAATCTCATGAATGGATGACAAAACCTTAGGAACGAACGTTTAGCCTCTTCTGTGTCAAGGTAAATACAAAAATTATAAGCTAAGATTACACATACAAGACAGAAAAGTAACATTTGAAAAGCAAGAGAAGACGTTTCAATTTTCTTTAATTTTTACTTCGATTTACGATCTTACAGTAATTTCTGTAATTTGGTTCCCGAATGTAAGTCCAGAGTATTTCATTGAACACTGTCCTATATTAGTGGTATATTTAGGAATTAGCAGATTTCCCTTATCTTGTGAACGAGTGGGATACAAATGTTGTAGACTTGAAAAGTAATTTCTGGAGGAAAATTTCCACTTATTCCTTACGAAAAGTGCAGCTTATGAACATCAAGAATTGCCAACTCATGAAACAATGGTGGTGCCTACTCCGGGAACTATCAGTATCGAATGATGATGTAGACTTGTTTTATACGAACCATGGCTAGGTCTCACTGCCCAGCCTCTCACGTCAGAATATTCCTCCAATGATAGAGTGGGTCAGTGAGTCTGCCTATCACTGACTCCATGGTCAGTGCCTCTCACGGCCTCCGTGAGTGTGTCCGAGTTAGTGTGTGGGTATCCATTCATAGTATCACGGTCAAAGTACACCAAAGGGTGTTTAAACGGTTGGAATAAATTTGTGTGGAAAGTCCCTCCACACACCGTCCGCTCTGTGGTACGTCCATGGTCCGATTAGGTATAGAAGGTACTAATTCGAAATTAAAACCAGTGATCATGAAATAACAAGCAATAAACGAAAAATTGAATTCGAATGAGAATGTTACCTTTTGTGCATTTTGATGCTGTGTCCTATCAAGTTCGATCGAAATCGTGAAGCCAGGTAATAATTGGCCCAGTTGAGCTATTCACTTTTGAAATATTCAAATTGCGATGACCTCTGTCGAATCACGTGATGAAAGCGCCAATCTTGGCGCTTTTTGCCTATGATTCAAAATACTTTGAGTTGATGGAATCCTAAACTGCATCTTCCGCCACAGTTTTTATCCGTTTCAGTGAAAAAAATTCGCGTAAGTTACAAATGGGGAAAATGACTTTTCCAGAATAAGCGACCCCAAAGCTAACACACATGTAAAAACCAGCTTTCGTGAACTTTCCCTTTAAACTAATAAACATGCTTCGATGTTTGCAAGCTTATCAATAGATAGGAGATTTCTTTGTCGAGTTAGGGATGGACCATTAGACCTTGGGAGGGGGGTGGTCACAATGAAATTGTGAAAATTTTTTTTACTATTGTAAATTTCTGTAATTTTTTTTCCAATTGAGATTAGCTGTGCAAATTTTTTTTTCAGAGTAAATTTTCAGATTTATAATTTTTTTTTCGTTCGTCGCTGTCTGAAGATAAAGAGGGCAAACATGTGGTGCCAAGCACCACAAGCGGCCACGCAAGGGGTCACAGGGCTCCCGCTAAGTCACCAAAATGATTAGCCAACTCATTAGCCAAATCAAAATCTTTTAGCCATTTTGAGTAACTTTTAGCCAGTTTATGATCTCAAGTGTGGCAACAGCTTTCTCGTCATTCAGGAGTCCCTAATTTTACAAATCAAGATGTTTTGTATGATGTTCATGATGGTTTTTACACTAACGAAATATGTGTTTAGTTTTTGCATTTATAATCTGTGTTTTTATGACATTTCAGGGATAGAAATCCTTTCTCATTTTTGGTGGTAAACTTTAAACACCAGAAATAAATTAGGTAGCAATTGAATTCTAAAAATCTGGTAGCAATGTTAAGTGTATATTACAAGAGGTACAGATTGAATATTTCTGCCACATTCAGTTAGTATTCACAGTATGATAGCTTGTCATAAGTTACAGGCTTCTCATGTGGCAAATTTATGCAGTCTTCCATAACCTAAATGTTTGAGCCCAGTGTTCTCCCCAGGATCAAGCAAAAGCGTAGCGGCTAATTTGCATAATCATTTGCATATCATTAATTTATATTTGCATATGGATATAAGCTTGCACATGCACCCACGCATTCATGTACATTCACAACAAAATGCAATGGTAACACACAAGTATGCAATTTGAACATCATGGAAACTCTTTATTACACTTAAATAAATCATCACAGTATAGTACAATTGCAATTAAAATAGAAGATTCAAACAGCAAGTTCAGATTGAAAGCAAGAAATGGTTCGTCTGATTGGAGTTTCATAAAATTGTCAAAAATTGCCAACAAAGAGGAAAATTCATAAGTTTAAGCTTTACACAATTCAAATGTAATTGAGTTTCATATCATTTTTGAACGACAAACACCGCGAATAATGTTTCATCACGGGGATCAATTTCAACCAGCCGCCCCCCCCCCCCCCCCCGCGCGTAACTACCACTGCCACTGAACATCGTCGTTCGATTCTTGATTTTAAAAATACCACCAAGATGATCACAAGACATGAACTAAGTACGACTAGAATCACTCGAAAATCAGGTGTAAAATCTTTCAGAGAACGTGTCAGAGTGGAACCACACGCGACGCCAGGATCAATGTCAACACGTTATAAACACGTCGGCCAACATGGCCGCCGCCATATTGGAATTTATGCAATGTGAACTCGATCGCGATCGTGATCGTACTCGGACAAAAAAAAAGATTATCGTTGTAAAATCATAATCAACCTCACTAGTCAACTGCTTCTTTTGTTTCTTTTGCGGTCCATTTCGTTGATCAAAGCATGGGAATGTGATCAAGGCCCCGCTAGTGCTACACCGCCTAACTCTGTGAATACTTGTCCTCGATTATACCGACTTAAGGTCTTTGTTGGTCGTAATAGTCGTTGTCGAATGAAAACTTGTGAACAACCAAGCCGATTCTTCTATTGTTTTAACGTTCCTCTCAACACTTACGGACAAGTTATCGGACGCATACCATACTTCACACCTTCCACTCTTTCACCAGGTTGAAAGTTGCAGTGAGCGCTAATGTGTAGACAATGCATGCAACAGCTGGTAGCTACGCAGAGCGCTAGCGTGTGAACTAAAGGATGGCGGGAATATTTTAAAGCGTAGCGGGGAGAATCAAAGCGTAGCGGGGAGAGGCGAAAGCGTAGCGGGACCGCTACGCTAAAATGGCCTGGGGAGAACACTGGAGCCACACAGTAAAACAATTTTCCATGCAGAAGACAGCATTTATGGTATAGCACAATGGCAGTGTAGCTACGATTATTGTGGTATTTAAGGGCCCGGCTTTACTTGTATATCATAGTTGTGATCAAGCAGGCTGAAATAGCATCTTGAGTATAAGTACTTTTCTTGAGACAAAAAGGGCTGGGCCAAACAAAACTCTTGTAAAACAAGACACAACGATATATGTTCATTTAAATTACTCACTGTTTTAGGGCATTCATTGTTTTAATGATTATGATAACATTTTAGCCAAGATATATTTTCATTTGATATTTTTATATCATCAAGAAATGTCTGGTGATGTTCACTTCTAGATTATTAAACTGGTGGAATCTACAAAAATATTAAAATCATTCAGAATCACATAATTTCTTGTATAAGTTATAGCAGTTTGAAAGTAGGCCGAATGGGAGTCAGTCAAGCTGAATGCCAAAGGCAGCAAAATTACCTTTCACCTATTGGACCACCCTAGGTGGTTTCTTGTGAACCATTATTGTGTAATTAGGGGGTCTTCATGAATGACATCACATGATGAGATGACCTAGACTTGACCTTTCAGAAAACCTCAGTTTTTCTCCTTTTCTTTTGTATTATGGCTCCGTTTGTGAAAGTTTCCTTTGAAATTATGGTTTTTACTATCAAACTGAGTAGTTGCAGGCCAAATTTTGATACAGCAAAGTAGGTAAAACTTTTGATAGACTCAAGGACGATCGCGATCCAGGACTCACAGAGGCAAAGCAGGCCTCAGTGTATTCATGGACCTTACGTTCATGATGTATTGTAGTATCGAACAGCAACAATGTTTGTTTTACGTACCAGGGAATTTGTAACTTTGTAGAAAGGAGATTAACTGTTTCAATACATTGCAACTTTGTAGGAAGGAGGGTAAACTGTTTCAACATCTTACAACATTTTATTGTTAGCTGTAGTTTTCTGTTGAGGAGGTCTAAGAATTCAATAGCCACTACATTAGCCAAACAGGAATTTTTGTAGCCATTTTTAACTTTCTTTCGCATTTGGCGAATTGGCGAATAGGTAGCGGGAGCCCTGGGTCACGGGGGGGGGGAGAGGTCAGGAGAGGGGTGTCCCCCTGCTGCTGTTGGAGCTTTTGAAAAATAGAGATAAAAATGGTGTTATTTGGTGGCACTTTGGGAGCATTTTTTTCGGATTACACATCTTCCTCTGAAACATGGTCTTCTTGCTCCTCAGTAGCTTCGTATAGTTTTGAAAATTGACTATTTTGGTTCCTGGCTTCCCTTTCTACTGCGTGGTGAAATGCCTACATTCACCCCACCAAACATCATGCATATCTCATGATTTACAATTGATTTTGACAAGCTGAGAAGCTAAAATAAGGTAAATAATGTAGTGAAATTTGCATATTTGTGTTTTTAGAGCAATTGTTGCCCTTTTTGATCAAAACATCTATTTCTCTGTAGCAGCATGTCCAAATGATGGATGTGTGGATGTGTAGAAAATGTGTTGAAATTTCAATATTTGTCTTTTTGGGCAATTTATGCCATTCATGGTCAAAAAATCTGTACTCTCTGAAAGGGCTTGTCCAATTTCTTTGAAATTTGCTACACAAAAACGATTAACCATGCAGATTTATTCAGTATTTGCTATCGAGAAACTTTCAAAGTTCAACCCTTTTATGTGTTTTTGTGTTCGGATTTGTTGGATAGATGGCATTCTACGTAGTGTATTGTTGAATGTTAAAACATGTGTTGCTGTTGTTATTTGAGGCTGTTTTTTGAGAAAAAAGAATTGAAAATGCCTTTTTAAAAGCAAAATAATACATAATGACTTGATATGTTGTTTTATCATTATTGACGTGTTTCTACTTGTTCACCCATTCTTGCATTCATCATTGTAATAAAATGCTGTGAAAAAAATGAAACTGATGTGGCCTGCATCTGTTTACCTTGATCTTAAAAGGCAAATACAACTTTCTGTCTTGACAACCATACCATAGTTTCAATGTTTTACCTAGTGTACCTGCTTGGTTTGTACGCAGGAAACAAGTAGAAAACAGGCTCTATAATTTCATAATTTTCAAGTGATCAGAATACAAAAGTCCTGAAAAGACAAGATAATCACAACTTCCAGTATAAGGGATACAGTCACTCTAAATGTATAAATTAAAATTAAAAATGTGCCGGGAGGATGTATTAAAAATACAGAAAGTTGCTTACTGTCGGTAAAATCTAAAAAAAATCAAAATTTTAAAGACTTTTGCAGATTTTTTTTTACGCCTTTGTCTTCTTATTTATTCGCCTTTGTCTTCCTATTTTATTTTTTTTTTATTTTGCAAACTAGTTTGAATTTTTTTTTTCCTAACTTTCTGCTCTGAAATTTTTTTTCTTCTGTTTTTGACCAACCCCTCCCAAGATCTAATGGTCCGTCCCTTAGCGCCCTCATGAAGGAGTCGCCAGTTGCCCGAAAAAGCACAGGGATCAACGAAAGTCAAGAAATGTAATACTAATATTCCTTTGATGATACCTGTGATACTCCAATAAAGAACAATCAAGTTTTCTTTAATTGCGACTCCTGATCACTTGACTGCTGCATGGATGGAGGTACCTCCGTAACTGCATGTTGTTAGTCCATGAACGCGGCCTCAACAGTACTTGTGTTGGCCACATGTGTGGAGGGACTGTGTTTTGACGTTACCGCCATATAATAACTTGCTCTAGATCTTTTCTGCACGATTCAGTACTAAAAATATTTTGGAGCAGAATATACCGAACATATAGACAGAGTCAGGAGTATGATACAGAATACATATCAAGAGCCCCCCCCCCCTCCAAATTTCAATATACAACTGCCGTTCTTTTTCTCGAAGCTGAGAAGTTGTAAGCTGTTATGTTTTACATTTACTTCGTATCTTGGTTTCTTTACCAGTGTCTGGACACATTTTTCACCAGGGTCTATCAATTAACGCTACTGTATTTTAAACTGAGTGGTTTCAAATAGCCGTCAAGGGAAATACTTAATACTCTCTAAGATTGAACAGAAATAGTATATTGCACTGTAGACGGATAGCCGATTATATGTTTATGGTCTTTGCCAGTTTCGCCAGGCAAGCGTCTTTGATCATTTTAGAAAGTTTAGCAGGAAGTTTAAAATGATAATTTGGATTGCAAGTTCAAATGTAAATGTAAGTTTAGAAAATTCTGCTGGAAATTCTGCTGGAAGTTTAGAACATTTTCTGGAAATTCAAGAAGTTTAATCTCAGACTACACGTTTTTATACTTAAAAACTCTATTTTGATCGGTTTTTTAAAAATGATATCGAACGTAGCGCGCCCCATAGGATCCAATGATAACTCATCAATTACGATGCTGGCCGCATATCATTATTTGACTGAAAGTAACCGAAACTATTTTAAACTTAACTACTTTGCGATTTAAAAAAATTGAAAATACATATTTTGCATAGGAAATCCGATGTTTAGAAAATTTTACGTAAAAAATGATAAACCGCATAACAGTCCTTAAATATATCAGCGCTTTCCATTTTTAATAGGTTTTTCATCTAAGGTGGAAATAAAAGCATTTGATTATCATTTGCCGATAAACCTAAATATTTGGAGTGAAAACTGCGTAAGAGTGGCATGTAATAAAAACATTATAGCCCAAACAATAAGGGACTGTAGGCAGGAGACTATTTGCACTCCTTAGGGACCGTTCAGTTTTTACGGCCGGGGGGGGGCCCGGCAAAATCCAGGGGGGTCATCATAATTTTGGAATCCGCAAAGGGGGGTCATCGCTTTTTCACTGATAGGAAAGGGGGGTCATCACATTTTCAAAACATAATACCAACAATAAAGTTCACTTTATGCCATGGCCATGATCGACCCTCTTTACAGGCGGGCCGCCTTCGGCGGCCCACTACAATAAATATACATTATGTATTACCCATGACCCTCTTAACGGGCAGACGCCTTTGGCGGCCCACTCCAATTAGGTTTACTTCATGCGATGGCCATGATAGACCCTCTTTACCGGCGGGCCGCCTGCGGCGGCCCACTACAATAAATTGACTTAATGTAATACCCCATGGCAATCTTAATGGTCACACACCTTCAGCAGCCCTGTCCAGTAAAGTTTACTTTATGCAATAGCCATGATCGACCCTCTTTACCGGCGGGCCACCTTTGGTGGCCCACAAGAATAAAGTTGACTTTACATAATGGCCCATGACCCTCTTAACCGGAGGGCTGCCCTTGGCGAACCACTCCAATAAGGTTCAATGTCCATGGACATAAGTTGTCTATGGAAATGAAGTTCAAAATTGCCTTACAGTCGTCCTAATTAAGAGACGTATCAATGGATGTGGCTGAGAAGTTTGTGCACTGGCATCTCTGCTACACGAATAAAGTGCGCCGCGTACCGTAGTTCAAATCCAAACCATGCGGGTAAATTTGACATATGGGTTTTGGTTATTTTTCAGCGGGGGGGGGGGGGTCATCAAATTTTTTTGTCTGACAAAGGGGGGGTCATCTTTTTTTCACGAAAAATGCAGGGGGGGTCTATATTTATTTGAACACCGGCGACAAGATTTTGCCAACCCCCCCCCAGGCCGTAAAAACTGAACGCTCCCTTACGTCGGTCAAATGGTCACCTACCATGGGGCACATAGTCCCTTGTTTGGGCTAGTAGCTGGAGTTCACATGTCGACATCCCTTACCCGATCATTCTGAACTTCTGAATTCTCCTCGTGTACCAACAAATGTCAACAACACCAGGCTGTGAAACTAATTAGCATAGTAAATAAGTTCTTTTTAAATTTGTATTTGGCCCAGTTGTGATTTAGCAGTGTAACCAGCACGTATGTCCTCAAAGTTTTGTCAGCTCTTGGTGTTTCGCTGCCACTTTTCTGTTCAATAGAGGTAGAGGAGTGACAGGTTACCCGTAAATGTGGACGATCGAAATAATTGTTTTGGTGTATCGCATTATGTAGATTGGTTGAAATTCAGAAGCGAGATTATGTAAATATGTACGGAATGCATTGTTTTCATTCCTTGAATACGTTTGGCCGCACACATTGACCTTGCAACGTGTGGGTGTGGTAAGTCAAGAACGGCAACCATCGAGCGTCAGTCATCATTCCGGCTGTGGTTGTGTTACGAATGGAGTAAAAAAGGAAGCTGTCCTGAGTAAATGAACACTAACGCGGTACCACTTGAATGACAACTGTAGTTCAGTCAGTCCTCAGAAGCGACAACCTCGGAAATCTAGGTCCATACCAACATTCTTTGTGCATTCACAGTCCTAGTTCCTCGAAAGACATATTTGTACTTCGGAGTAACGACGCCGACTGACTACGGTAACTCATGGATGTAAAAAATAGATGGGTAACTATACTGCACTGAATGGGAAACGCCATCTATATATCCAGTGAAGTCCATTTACAATGATATATTTGTCTGTCGCTAGCAGAAACTTTCCTTCTCTTTAGTCTGACGTCGAGTATAACAAACTGCATGCTGTCTAAGGTGTGTGTATACACTGAGTACTTTCCAACACTTCAGGACAAAGAGTTGTGACGGCCCAGAACAATGGTCGGACAAATGGCTCCAGTTTCCCTTCGCTATAAACTAATGTGCGTCACAACTTTCATCTTGCTGTTCCGCGCCGCGGGGTTCGCAGTCGTCGAGTTTGTGTTGGAACTCGCGTGCCTCGAGACCAACGAGTCAAACGCTAAGTGTCGATTCTCCAGGGACGCCAATTGGCGTGTTTACGCCACTGTTGTTGCGGTGACAGAACCAATTATGTCAGTCGTCATCGTCTTCATGGTTTCTTTGTTCTACTGCTTCGCACCGTCAGATAGTTGTAGGTGGAGCTGTAAAGGTTTGACAATGAATCTGCAATATGGTTGGTGTCTAAAGCGATTCGTGATTCTCCTCGCCGTCATAGCCTACCACATCTTCGTGTATGCACAGGACACTTCCTACCTGCACCATCGTCCGCACAGATACATCTTCCTCCCGCTGGGATTGTCTGCATGGTTTGTGCTGCTGATTTTGGCCAATGCCAAGGGTCCGCTGACGTGGATCTACAGACGCAACAAACCCTCTTGCCTTGGTTATCTGTCGTCGACAATTTTCATGTTCGCTAGTCTGTCGAACGTCATGGAATTCATGATTGTGACCGTCTACATCACCAAGACCCTATGGACCGTCTTCGGCAAGGACGCTAACCTGGCTAACGTCTTTGATTCTATGGGATGACAGCCACTGTTGCTCTGAGGTATGTATGTATGTATGTATGTATGTATGTATGTATGTATGTATGTATGTATGTATGTATGTATGCATGCATGGCTGTGCTTAGGAAGAAAAATCGCTGTGCTACGAAATAAATTGCTCGAGTAAAGAAGATCTGATTACAAGCAAAAGGAAAGGACCTGTAATTTGCCTCAAAGATTCTCAAGGTGGCATGGAGCTAGAAGAGTACTTCTCACATTCACAGGTGTACAACATATATATTGTCTAACAGCTGTAACGTATTGTTTGAGGTGACATTTAGAAATAAAAGCCGCATATCTCTACAGAAGTTGTACAATAGACCCCCGAGAAAACGTTTTCTCGAGGGCCTATGGTTACACGTGAGGTTCTCTGTTGAAATACAGATCAAAACAGTACCTGTAAAATTTAGGACACACGGTGAGGCTTCTCACACATACGAGTTTAGTCCATCTTTTCATCAAAGGGGTTGTTTACATGTCCGTCCGGGCCGCCGGGGTGGGGATAGAGGTGTCAGCACAGGTGTCTTCTTGCTATTATATAATTTTAATACGTTTGACTATGGCAATATTGCCAATAAAGATTTATACTGCCAACCTTTTGTTAAAATAAACAATAGCAAGAAGAAACCTGTGCTGAGACCAAGACACCTCTATCCCACCCCACCCTGGGGAAGGACATGTAAACAACGGACCCCTATGTTCTCATATAGTACACCAAATCATTATTTATTACCTCCGTGGTCCATGGAGGAAATCTTACTCGTATCTTTTCCTTACCTACCGCCACGTTTTAACAGTTCTATAGTATACCTCCATATATTGTCCAATCATAGACTATAGACAGTCCCTTGTGCTTTTTTTGTCTATTATTGATGTAGTCTCTGGCACATACGGGGATGGAAGAATCGCAAGTACCGACGGCGATAGGTGGGAATGCACAAGGGACTATCCTCATCCGCGGTACCCTAACAACAGGGAAAACCCTGTTGCAACCTTACGCAAGGTAAATTATTGACAAGTGATGCGGGACGTAGGTCAGCTGGTCACGGAATGGCCAGCTGGAAACAGTACACCAACGCAACATGGCGACGGCGATAGAGCTTGAAAGCAGCAAAGCTTGAGGAACGACTTTCAGAGACAAGTTTTAACTTTTATGCCGCCTCTGCCTCCGCCCTGTTCTCGACGTAATATCTCATGAATAATTAACCAAGTGCTGCAAGTGATGACAGTCCTCGTGCCCTTCGGCACTGTCGGTAATGCCTGCGGCATTCCCAGCTCGCGCCTTTTGCGTGACGCTTGCGCATCCCTCCATACATAAGTAATAGACAGAAAGAGCACAAGGGACTGTCGACAGTTTTTTTCCAACCATTGAATTCGTTTTTACGATCATGGTCCATCCACAGGTGCCCGGAGCACAGGCGCTCCTTAGCTGGGTAGTCTGCTAAATCGATCGATTTTCGGCTCGATATATCATCCCGTAGTCGATATGCCCGCCATTGCAACCTAATACTAGTGAGTATTTAGGTTGCAATGGCGGGCATATCGACTACGGGATCGATAGATCGAGCCGAATATCGATCGATTTAGCAGACTACCCAGCTAAGGAGCGCCTGTGGACTGGAGTTGCCAGTGTAGCATACTCTATGTATACTACAACGGCAACTCCAGGCACCTGTGGTCCCTCCAATCTTGGAGGTCTTCCCTACCTCCATGGTTCAGTCATAGAGGTACTCAATACTACCATTACAAAACTGCTTCTAACTATTCCCCTTTATGACAGGAAGTTCCATTTCCAAACGTTGCAATAGTTTCAGTAAGATACATTGTTATGTCACAGTCTGTCTGTGAATAGTCTCGCATGATAGACCTTGTTGATACCTCAAACCTGCGCTTGCGCTAGATTTGCGCCACGAGCGGTGAAACTGCGTGTAATTTCAGAAGATTTCGAGGTTGCTCGCTGCTTGCAGCCCAAGACAAGCTCAAACGTTGGCTCCATAGCCTGTGACAATATTCTATGAACTACTTCCATGGTGAGCTTCATTTGTACCGCCTTGCGCCGTTCATTCCTCTTACTTTTCAGCAAATCACACAGCACAAGAAGGGAAAAGCTGGCCAATTAGCCAAATCTCAATGCTTTAAGGGGGAACTCGACTCGTTTTCTCCGCGTTGCACATTTTTATAACTCGGTAGACGGGTCGTAATTTTACCAATCGGATGTAGGGACTGGAATGTGGTTTATCGCTATCGTCGACGATTGCACAAAAATACAAACATATCTCTGCTTGTTACACCTCCATGAAAGACTGACTTTCAGTGTAGGATAATTGCTCAGAGATTTTTTCAAAATTGCAACGCCGCCACAACGTGCCGAATTTTCCTTATCTTTACGCTAAGGGCGTGACATATTAACAGAATTAGAGACAATTTGTCCGCTGAAATCTGTTAGATTTTAGTGAAATCTGTTTCTCATACATCCATTTCCCATTTCGATTCAGTTAATTGCAACCACGTGAGGTGTGAACATTTCTCTGTTATTTCTTCCAGGATCGACTTTGCGATGTTCTTCTGGGATATGGCGATGCTGAGCAGCAGTAAAAAGCAATACGGGGGAAATTACAAGCTTCTTAAGGACACATGGGAGGATTGGCCAGAATACAACGAATTGCAGCCAGACAGGGTGATTTCAAATGAAGAGACAGAGCCTAGTGAAACAGCGTCCGCATCAGGCGAAGTCGCCAGATCTCCCTCCAGAACTGTTGATTCTGCAGAAAAATCGTGGTGCTTCACGGTAAGGAATTCGCAGCTACCGACAACAGCTGAACGGCCACTGGAAGCCGAAGATGCGACGGTAGCCGTTGTTGGCCTCAGTGGTGGTGTCTGCGATCAGGAACATGACGGTAGTAGAGAAAAAAATGTACTTATATCTCATGATGGCCGTGGTCGCCCAAATTACGGTACCCTGCAGATCCTTTAACGTACTACGGATAATTACAGTGATGGCGTCGTGCAGTTCAAGGCAACCTTCATATCATTCTGCAGATTAATTTTAGAGAAAAATGCTACACAGTGTCAATCGAATTCAATAAATTAAATGGTGTTTACGAGGGAATTGTAAAAAGCAGGGAAATGAAACCGGTTATTCTCTGCAAGGCCAAATAAAAAATGTCTGTTTCCGAAAACATGCCTTCGAAAAATAAGGTAGGTAGGTCTGTCGGAGCATTATGTTTGTAAATGGCTGAGCCCCATAATAAAATTACGGTAAAATTGACAGAATCTACGCATTTTTTTTAAAAACATGCGAAAACGTCCGGCGGGTTTTTCTATGTTAGGTCCGGGTTACCAGAAACACGCTTATTTTTTTTTCATTTGGTCTGCATGACAGTTAAAGGGAGGCGATTGTCGGAACTGTGTATGAGCCTCTTCCTTGTTTACAAACCGTGTATTCCATGCACTATATAGATGTATCGTGTATACTGTGACTGCAACATTTAAATTTTACGCTGTACATTATGAGAGAAATGTTTAAACTTTCATCAATCGCCAACGGAACTTGGATGCGGTGTTTACATCGGTCTAGGGGTCCCGAGCGACCTTTGAGCGCAGTTCCGACGACCGCCCCCCCCTTTAAGTCCGTACATTACCACATTTCCGGCTAGAGTGCCATTAACTTGTGTCCCTGGAATATAAAAATGGTAACTAAGGAAAAAAAACAAGAGGAACTGGATATCTTCAATTTTCTTTGCTATGAACAACTTAAAGGAACAGCCTCAATTACTGGTCTTTGCATTAGTTCTTGTTTCCAAGGAATATTTACTTGAATTGTTCCTTTGTTTCTATCGAAATTTATTTGAAGTTGTTTAATTTGCATGACGATCAAGCTGATGAACCTGCACCAGACTGTAAGGACACCAAGTAATCGATTTTTATCGTAAGTTCTCCGCGGTCTACATTTTATCCTGAAAAACCGTCATAGAAATTTACATGTGAACACTGATTTTTGTCAAGGGAATATTTTTAGATGGAAACTCTACTATACTACAGCGCACAACTACCGCACGTTGTATGTTAACTTCACGTGAAACGCAAAGGCAAAGTCAGCATGTCACAGTATTGTGTTATACTCTAATTGTGCTATCATTGATGCATTCGTTTCACAGATCTGCGGTTCACAAGGAAAGTGTGTTAATTTTTGACTGAAAACAGGAATCGTCATTTCGCCAAACGAAACCACCTACTGTGTATTTTTAAACTTTGCACAAATTAATCTCGGAGCTTAATTCTTGATGCTTTGATAATTGTAATGCGTGCTTTTTAACACGGGTGTCTGCAAATACAGTTTCTTTCAAACCTTTGATTTATCGGTGTAATCAACTCACTATAGTGAATCTGAAGTCATTATTTGTACGACTTTCAAGTTTCTTGGCCAGTTTATGCACTTTTCATATTTTTTGCAATAAAGGATAACTGATCTGTAGTCTCACCCGAAATTACTCTCTCTCCCTAGTCATTGATTACTTGACGTGTGTGTGTGTGTGTGTGTGTATGTATGTATGTATGTGTGTGTGTGTATGTATGTATGTATATATGTATGTATGTATGTATGTGTGTATCTATGTATCTATGTATCTATGTATCTATGTATCTATGTAAGTACGTACCGGTATGTATATACGTACGTACGTACGTATACGTACACTATATTACATTCATATTATAGATGTAACGGGCGACGCGCTGACCATCAGGCCCTAACGTTTATTTGTCAAAGCCAAAAATTAACGGGCGAGGCTTGCCGAGCCCGTTAATTTTGGCTTTCCGCAAACAAACCATTATTGCGTATTTGTGGTCGGTCATATGGTTCAGCTCGACCAATTAACATGCGACGGACAGGGCATGGTAATATAATCCCAATTAATAGTGTATCTTCCACACAATTCATTTATTAAAGGGAAGGGTTCGTCGGAACCGCGCCCAAAGGTCGTGTTGGACCTATCGTATATGACCAAATGTAAACCACTGTCTCCAAGGTACTTTGTCGATTGGAAGTCAAAACATATTTGTCACATTACAGATATGATAAACGTACTTCAATGTACAATGTAAAGAACAAACAGCAATCAGAAGTTATCTTTGCCCAGGTTCTTAAAGATGAATGATAGGGCATCCATCATTTGTGGACCCAAGCTTTGTAATTCTATTCTCGAACAACTGAAATGTTTAACAACTTTGGGCGTGCTGAAGACACAAAAATGCTACACTATGTAAGATTTTTAATTGTCTAGAGATTGTAGAACTTTAACTATACACTGAATATCTTTATGAGAGAAAAGGGTGCTTTAGAAATGAATGAATGTTAATACTTTTGCACCTAAGTTAGAAGGGAATTCCTCTACTGTCCATAACGTGATGCATCTAGATATCGTGCATAAAATACATTCACGCAGTCGCGGTTCCGACGACCACGCAAAGTTCACTTGCTGGTCGTAGTTTTTGTATATACAATGTATGCAATGTTGTGAAAAGAGTTGTTCTTGAAACCAAAGAAACAGTAATGTTTGGATACCATAAGCTTAGTCTATGTAAATCCGTTTAAAAAAAAACACACACCCACACAACAAAACAAAAACAGTAGTAAGTGGTTCAGACAAAGTTTTCTGTAGGTGACTTCTTCTTTGGCTGAGTTTCCTTGTTTTGGTTCTAGTCAAAATACGACTAGTTTTCAATCGGGTTCGAACCCACAACATACGACATCCGTCGCCTAGCGGAGAGGCCACAGAGAGAACTGCTCGGCTAAATCTCCACTCAAAAAAGAGCGGTTCAATAGCCGGCTAAGTTGTTACATTTTTCTGACTGAGACCACTCCACACGTTGTAGAGTTCGTGAAGCACTCACGCACGCATGCTCACTATCACACATCGCACATACAAACTTTATCGAAGCGAAGAAACGAATTCATCAAAATTATAGGTGCCCGGTTGCAGATACTTCACAAGCTTACGTTACTTTACGCAAGGCCAGAACCTACTATACAACATTGACAATGAAGTTAGACTGGCCCCAGTCACTTGGCTTTTCTCCGCATCTGAGTTTACTGGCTGGCCAAGGCATTCACCCACAATCTACGCAACAGCCTACCACTTAGCGCGACGGTCACACACCAAGGACCTTGGATCAGATTTCTCACACTCGGGGATATTTTGTCTCACACGAGCCGCAGGCGAGTGCGGCTCGTGTGAGACAAAATATTCCCAACAAGTGTGAGAAATTTAATCCCAGGTCCTTGGTGTGTGAGATTCTTCTTCTCACATGACCACAAAATGCATTAAATTCACATTAGACACGTACAACATTATCCAAAATCGTGACAACTCTGTCGTCTGAAACTGTACTCTGACCTGCTTACTTTGTAGTTCCGGTCTGTGTGTTACTCGTCGTGCCATTGGATAACATTTTGTGTGTGGAACGAAACAGACTGTTTATCATCCAATCAGAGCTTGTGTAATATTTACTGCAGAGTGTCGTACGATTTTTGAGAGTGTGGGATCGATTTTTCCCACACCGTCGATCCCGCACTCCCAGCGGCCAGGAATGTGAGAATAATAGAACCCCACACCCCAACGGGTTGGGATGGAATGTCTCACACGAGTTGGAGAATTCTGTCTCACACGAGCCGAAGGCGAGTGTGAGACAGAATTCCCCAACGAGTGTGAGACATTCCATCCCAACCCATTGGGGTGTGGGATTATTTTTCTCACGTCCCTCCAATATCTTTAGAAAATTGCATTTTATTGTGGTAGGTTTATACTATCAAAAACCAGCACACGATTGCACTTGTTTCATTTGTATCATTCCGCAAAGAAAAATGAAGTTCCGTTCATTGATGAGCATATCAAACACGTTAACATGTATATTACCGATATGGCAATTTTGTTTTGTTGGTCAGCCACAAAATTCTCCAGGTCATCTGAGGAAAATGTTGCGAAACAGCTCTGGTTGCCATCTGTTGATGACATTGTGTGAAAGCTGTCGTCTGCTACAGCCTCGTGTGCAAACGGCTCACTCATCGAAGTCTTTCGCTAACTGTATCGCTGTCAAGTCAGTTCTTCTCCAGAAAATATGTCGACGAGCGTAAATAGCCGCTAGGTTTGTAATGGCCTGAATTCTCCCGTTACAACATAAAAGCGGTCATCCTCCGTGTATTTGTTGCCGACGCCGCGCTGACCGTACTTAAATCTAGAACAACCTGTTCACTCTGCGGTTCAGTCGTCTGTCCCCTATAGTGCCAGTTGTACATTACGCGATGTTCTATTCGTCAAATAATTCGTACAGAGAACTAGGCCCTGAGCAGAATTGACAAATCAACATACGTTTCACATACGAGGTGTTCGGTCGCGCAACAATACAGAGTGTGAGAACAAATTGTTCTCACACTGTGTTCTCACACTCCCAGCGCACTGGGGACGTGAGAAAACGATTTTCCGCTCTCTTTGAACTTCTCAATTAGATGTCAATGAGATTCGTCTCTCCTTTTTGTTGAAAACTAGCAAATTGCGTCCTCTTTCCACGGATGTCGGCGTTATGCATTGATTGTGGACTTCTTGGTGACCACCATCTAGTCTCGCATGCCAGACCTGGAAGCTGGGTTTGATCGGAGCACGAAGTGTGCCACGAGCAGCGGAACAGTCAGCTCTTAGTAACTGCAGGTTAGCAGTGACGTCTAACGTCCGGTTACTCGCAGCTTTCGCCGCTCACGACCGCGGGGTACAATCAAGCGCAGACACAGATTGGAGGTCTGGCATGGGATACTAATCATCACGCGTCATCGTGCGATGCATGGGTTGTTTCAATGATGTAAAAGTACTGTCTATGGTGGTTACACCAGTATCTCCCCAATATAGGCCTACTGACCCTTTACCGCAGTGGTTGGGGGGGGGGAGGGTCAAGTTTTAGAATGTCGGACAAGGGGGAGGGTCACATTTTAGATAGGAGGATAGGGGGAGGGTCACATTTTGTGGGTAAGCCACAATGGAAGGGGGTTCGTTTCACAGCAATGAGTGGGTGACGATACAAGACAATGACACTTGGCTGAACTGTAACTGGGAACGCACGTTTATTGACTGCAGTACTGTTACATGACTTACATGTGCTCTCTCGCTCACGCTCACTGCCCAAAATACATGGCATGCTTTCTTATAGAGGCTCGGTAGAACAAAACAATTTTAGCGGGCTGCGTTGTGATTGGCTAGAATGGCCTGGTCCATAAAGTTTGTGTCAGTTTCCCACAGGAACGCGTGTAATACTAGAACACAACAGGTTTGAACTTGAAATGACTGAATAACAATGTAAACAATAATAATAACATATTGGAATAAAATATAAATCAATAAGGGATGGACCATTAGACCTTGGGAGGGGGGTGGTCACAATAAAATTGTAAATTTTTTTTTTTTACTATTGTAAATTTCTGAATTTTTTTTTTCCAATTGAGATTAGCCGTGCAAATTTTTTTTTTCAGAGTAAATTTTCAGATTTATAATTTTTTGTTTGTTTGTCGCTGTCTGAAGATAAAGAGGGCAAACATGTGGTGCCAAGCACCACAAGCGGCCACGCAAGCGGTCACTGGGAAGAGGTCAGGAGAGGGGTGTCCCCCTGCTGCTGTTGGAGCTTTTGAAAAATAGAGATTAAAATGGTGTTATTTGGTGGCACTAGGGGAGTATTTTTGCGGGGGGTGGTCAGGAGGGGGTGTCCCCCTCCTGCCGTTGGAGCTTTTGAAAAATAGAGATTAAAATGGTGTTTGTTATTTGGTGGCACTTGGGGAGTATTTTTGCCGGGGGAGGTCAGGAGGGGGGTGTCCCCCCTCCTGCTGTTGGAGCTTTTGAAAAATAGAGATTAAAATGGTGTTATTTGGTGGCACTTGGGGAGTATTTTTGCGGGGGGTGGTCAGGAGGGGGTGTCCCCCTCCTGCCGTTGGAGCTTTTGAAAAATAGAGATTAAAATGGTGTTTGTTATTTGGTGGCACTTGGGGAGTATTTTTGCCGGGGGAGGTCAGGAGGGGGTGTCCCCCCTCCTGCTGTTGGAGCTTTTGAAAAACAGAGATTAAAATGGTGTTATTTGGTGGCACTTGGGGAGTATTTTTGCGGGGGGAGGTCCCCCCTCCTGCTGTTGGAGCTTTTGAAAAATAGAGATGAAAATGGTGTTATTTGGTGGCACTTTGGGAGCATTTTTTTTGGATTACACATCTTCCTCTGAAACATGGTCTTCTTGCTCCTCAGTAGCTTCGTATAGTTTTGAAAATTGACTATTTTGGTTTCCTGGCTTCCCTTTCTACTGCGTGGTGAAATGCCTACATTCACCCCACCAAACATCATGCATATCTCATGATTTACAATTGATTTTGACAAGCTGAGAAGCTGAAATAAGCTAAATAATATAGTGAAATTTGCATATTTGTGTTTTTAGAGCAATTGTTGCCTTTTTTTGATCAAAACATCTATTTCTCTGTAGCAGCATGTCCAGATTGATTGGATGTGTATAGATGTGTTGAAATTTCAATATTTGTCTTTTTGGGCAATTTATGCCATTCATGGTCAAAAAATCTGTACTCTCTGAAAGGGCTTGTCCAATTTCTTTGAAATTTGCTACACAAAAACGATTAACCATGCAGATTTATTCAGTATTTGCTATCGAGAAACTTTCAAAGTTCAACCCTTTTATGTGTTTTTGTGTTGGTATTTGTTGGATAGATGGCATTCTATGTAGTGTATTGTTGAATGTTAAAACATGTGTTGCTGTTGTTATTTGAGGCTGTTTTTTGAGAAAAAAGAATTGAAAATGCCTTTTTAAAAGCAAAATAATACATAATGACTTGATATGTTGTTTTATCATTATTGACGTGTTTCTACTTGTTCACCCATTCTTGCATTCATCATTGTAATAAAATGCTGTGAAAAAAATGAAACTGATGTGGCCTGCATCTGTTTACCTTGATCTTAAAAGGCAAATACAATTTTCTGTCTTGACAACCATACCATAGTTTCAATGTTTTACCTAGTGTACCTGCTTGGTTTGTATGCAGGAAACAAGTAGAAAACAGGCTCTACAATTTCATAATTTTCAAGTGATCAGAATACAAAAGTCCTGAAAAGATAAGATAATCACAACTTCCAGTATAAGGGATACAGTCACTCTAAATGTATAAATTAAAATTAAAAATGAGCCGGGAGGATGTATTAAAAATACAGAAAGTTGCTTACTGTCGGTAAAATCTAAAAAAAATTCAAAATTTTAAAGACTTTTGCAGATTTTTTTTTACGTCTTTGTCTTCTTATTTATTTTGTTTTTATTTTGCAAACTAGTTTGAAGATTTTTTTTTCCTAACTTTCTGCTCTGAAATTTTTTTTTTTCTGTTTTTGACCACCCCCCCTCCCAAGATCTAATGGTCCGTCCCTAATGTAATTCACGACACATTTTACGGTACAGGTGTTCGTGAAATTCCCCCGGCCCACCCCCATGTAATTACTGAAAGCTCACTTACGGAATGCCAAAGTCTACAGTAGATGACAGTAGATCTACGGATGGTCTGCAGTAGACTTTTATATGTAGTTAAAAACTATCCACTGTTGATTGACCAATCAGAGTGCTCAATTCAGGGTGTTTTATTTACACGTAAAGCCCTGGTCACCAAATTCCAGAAACGAATGACAGCGCCGTAGTAAAGTACTGTCCAATCAAAAGTGAACATGTCATATTCTGTAGACATCTGGTACGTTTTAATATTCAAATTTGGTAATACAGCGGAAACCAGCTGCAACACAAAATCTGCTGTGCCCTAGGGCATTTATATAATGTGCCCTAGGGCATTTATAGGATGTTCCATTACATTGGAAGGCTATTTCACAAATAAAAGTTTTAATTCATATCCTAAACAGGTTACATTGACAAAGGGGACGGTTGACGTAAATACATTGAAAACGAAAATATATCAGTTAGGGGCGATAGTTTTTAAGTCGGATAAAACCCTCATACTCGGGCTCTTCTGGTATATAAAGTCCAACCCTACGATAAAATGTCTCGGCCTGCGGCCTCGACATTTTATCGTTGGGTTGGACTTTATATACCAGAAGAGCCCTCGTACTCGGGCTTTATCCTATACATCTACATCAGGGTTTTGCAGATGAAGAACCAAAGCAGTTTGTCTATACATGAAGCTTTGTCTACAGATATTGTCCATGCGATTGCCAGACATGACTATGTCTACAATTTGACTAACTTCATCTACGCTAGATCCACATTTGATCTACCATCCAATCAAAGCTGGATGCTTCCCGAAAGTTAGTGGGAGGTAACGGACTCGTGCGAGCGGACGATGATTGACAAATTGCCTGCAGCGTTTTTGCTGATTACTCGCCGCTGAATTTGTAAACCCTGTGCTTGTGCTCAATGTATGGTGGGCTTAGGTTAAAAGAATTATTGTCGGTAGGTGTCTACAATAAGTGATAAGGTGTATGTATTGGTTTTAAATGATAATAGACTGTATCAGTAAAAAAGACCACCTGAGTTTACACAATTATCCATACGTTCATTACAAACCACTAAAAATTGATATTTGAACAAATTTTGCAACCGAAGGCATTTTTTCACTCCATTTATTCAATGGTTAAGTGATTTAATCATTGATATATAGAGATAAAATAATATTCCTAAATCTTCATAACATACATAATATACATAACATATTCACAATATTACTGCTCAAGACAATACATGATATTAATCACACCATCTGAATATATAGCTCACATTTTTTGGTGTGCAATATTATTGCGGATTTTTAAACTTGCATCTATTTTCACTTAAACCTCTGAAAAATTCAACAGGGGAGTTTTTATCCATATATGGGCATGCTATACGTCATGGTAGTGATGATAGGTCTGAAAAGGGGCAAAACGGAGATACCATTTCACAGTTCATTACGGTCACTGTCATGCAATACTCATCTCAAGGATGAAAAATCCTTCACTGGTTTTCCTATATATTTGACTGATCCATGTCAACTTGAAGGATAGATTTCTGTACAACAGTAGTACAGTCAGTGTAAATGTTGTTATTTTCTTTACAATTGGACATGTTGTAGGTAGCAGTTACAAAACAAGAAATTGTGATGGGACATCTTTTCATCAGTTCTTATGCAAAGAAACACAAAAATTGCCATTTTATCTGGAAATCTAGCACAGTGACAACCATTTTATGAATACATTTTCTCAAAATAGCTCCTTGAATTAAGTCTTTTGAGGAATTTTCACGAAAATGACAATATTACAATAAAATTAGATAATACTGCACTATGCATCAGTAGCTCCCACCTTTAACCTGTTCATGCAAATTCTGTGTAAAACAGGTCCATCCTCGCCATTGACACATGTAACCAGTCCGGGTTATGTCCATATAGAGGATAGTTGGGAAAAGCCAATGGCGTACCGTATATGTAATGAGGTTAAGGCAAGAACCAATCACATACGTAATGACGGTTAAAGGTTAAGTTGGTTCACTTTGAAATGTTATGCTGAGATCGCGATCTGACCTGACAGACCCACCGTGACCGATCGAGCGAGAATGTTGGCTACCGGTAGGTGTCGAGTCAATTTGCGACGTTCTACCGTGTTAAAAATTGTAAGGATTTCTTCAGGAATAGTTTTCTGAGTTTCTTTACCCTAGACCACGTTCGACAAAGAGTAATTGGACGTTTTTCGTACTCTTTACCAGCTTCTGGTTAACTTCTCGGCGATTGATTCTGCGTGAGTTTTTCTGAGCGAAGGGTCAATCGTACCGGGAAATGCATGGTGACCGAAAAAATCGTGCTCCGATCATTGACAAGAACAGTTGACCCATCATTGCAAAGCTTGAAACATTCTCCATGCTACAGATGGAAAGGTTAAATTAAATTTGACCAAAATAGGCGATATTTGGCGACAAATAACTTGCCGTAAATTTACAAGGGTCAAATCCTGATTTCTAGAAGCGGTACCTGGCCAGGAAAATCATCCAAAGTAATATTCGATGTAATAACCACCAGTGTCAGTCGCCATCTCGACCGTACTGAACATTGTGCATAACGTCTACATCTAAAAACTACCTAGTGCTAAAAATAAAGAGTGAAATCTGGCCGAAAGTTCCGAACTCATTACAAATCTGCGAGCCAAGGATTGCATGGTTAATTATTCATGACGTTGGCGGCGGCAGGTTCGCTGATTGGTCAATCGTAATATCCTCTCTATGGACATACTCAGTAACCCGGACTGGTAACAATAGGTGTGGACCACATCATGGTGAAGATAATGGTACCAGCAGATACCACTGTTTGCATTGGAAAAACATCATGCCTACTATAGTTAAAGTATGTACTCATTTAAGCTTCAAAAATATGCTGACATGTGCTCTGTGCATCATGGACACAACGTGTTATAATGATACTACTTTAACATAGTGTATGACATTCTTTACTGACATCACAACTTTTAAACAGCTAAAATCCAATAAAATGGTTATGTACGTACATGTCTGGATCTGTTTTCTACTTTATAACACCTGACAATCTATGTCATGACTATTATCAAAGTTAAATAATCGATGATGGATTAAAAAATGCCTGATATCATGAAAATTGTCACCTCTATAAAAAGTTGTGAACATGTTTGTAGCAGAAGAGAAATTCTTCCTCTTGAAAAACACAATAGTGATGACCACAAAGCTGATATAACATAGTTAAATTTCTTTGAAATTTTACTCCACAAAATGTTATCTTTTCAACCTTGTTAACACAAGACAAGTCATAAAATATATTTCTTGTACACGTTCATGCAAAAGTTTATGTTGTATTATTGAAATGAGATTAATAACTACATCGGGACTGTTACACTGCCCAACCAAAAATCAATACTGAACTTTAAACATCTCTGCAAAGCCCTCATGGCTAGTGGAAAGCAGAATATTTAAAAATTGCACTGAGACGAATCCTGTTCATTTCCTTAATCCATGTGGTTTTAGAACACTGAAACAAGGGTTTGTATAGGTGTTCGGTGAAACTTCAACTCTTTCAGCACCCGTACCCATATTTGTAAAAAAATGTGTTGTAGTCCATGTAAGACCACTTGGACAATCAAGAGAACTATTTCATAATCTGTTGTAAACCATGTTGTGAGTCAATGATTTATCACAAATAGGATATATTCTGTGTAAGCACAATTAGCATGTTGTTGCAAACTGGATGCTCACATAATACTCACTTGGTGTTGAACAATATTTAGCTGTCACTGTAAGGTTAGGATTTTGTCTAATAGCATGAAAATGCACACTTGGTACTGGCCCGGGGACAACTGTTGTTGAACACTTCAGAAAAAAAGTTTCTTGAGCTCTGCCTGAGGTGATATAGAGATTTCAGCACCGAGTATATTTCAAATGCCAGATTTCAATGATAGTATCCCAAACCCTTGGGGCGCAATGGTGATCGTCCAAATGGCCACCAAAATTTTGATCTGGCGATCCATATTACAAAATAGGTGGTTAAAAGCCCAAGGAGGTATGTCCGGTACATGTATGTCAATTTTGAACCATGCTTGGCATTGTTGAAACTGGTAGATAGAGAGACATACATGTGGCTGAAACAAGGTCAAGTCATATGCCACAAAGATTTTTTAACCTTTCACCCCGAATTCCTTGCAGAGAGGTCCACATTTACTATTGATGACAATAGGTTTGTGCTCAACCATATAGTGGCAAAATGGTTACACAATGAAAAACTTGTGATACTCACGAGTGAACTCAAGAAATATGGCAGTTCGAGTTACAAAGTTACAAAAAATGTACCTGAAAGTAAGATGTACAGTTAATGCATTTCTTTTGTGAGATTTTGTCATAAGGTCTATTTACAAAGGACCCTGATAAGATGGATATTGACAAAATTACACTACCTGATTCAATACTGCACACCTCGAGAGCCAATGATATGTACATACAGATTGTACACATTAAAATATGAGCAGACGAATGCTTAATTCTTCTTAAGTATGGAAATAAAACAATGTACAATAAAATGACTGGCAGTGACCTTCAGAGGTGTGGCTAATTTTTCCATGTTTAAAGGGACAGTGGCTGTAATTTTTGATATTTTCCTTACCATTTTTGTTTTCTATGTCAACTACAGTTTCTTCTTATTCTCCCAAAAGCAATGTTGAGAAACATAGTGTCGAGCTTGTCAACTCAGCCTGTACATGCATAAACTGCATTGTTATCATTGACAAGTGAATTTCACCCTGGACCTGAATTCAAATGTAAAAAAAATAACAATGTACTATGGTGTTGACACTGAAAAGCAGGTGTTGCAACATGCTTTTGGGAGTAGAAAAAGAACTAACGGTTAAAGGTATACTGTCACCTGTTCCAATTTTGCCACAGTTACCATGGAAAGAGAAAATCTAACCAATCACAGATTTTAAGTGGGTGGCCACTTTTTAAAAACAGCGCCCTCACATGATCATTTTGAATAGCAAGGAACGCCTCTTTGACCATATATGGGAATATTTAGATTACAGGTGATTGTATACCTTTAAAACAAAAACAAAGATTGTTAAAAAAGACATGTAAAGTCCCAGCTACTGTTCCTTTGGCAGAGTTTATGAAAACATGAAAAGAGTGATAATCAACACTTACACTGAAATTTACAAGTAATTCAATAGTTGTGGTTCTACTCTATTGATGTACATTTCAACCAAAATTTTGTCACATTCAATGCCCCTAAACTCAACATCTCAGCAAATTCCCTACATTTCTGAAGTCACCGATAACACTCCATCTATAGGGCACTTACCGCACAACTTCAAGGTTGTGAAGAGATGGTAATATTTATAATATAACCTTATTGTCCTTGAATACAATGTGTGTCTGGATTTTGTGTGTGGTATGGTATTTAATAAGGTCTTTCAAATGGGCAATTATTACATTGTGCCATTTCTTTGCACAGTGGGACTTAACGACAGTTCTCAGCAGAGAAATCACTAATTTACCACTAAATAAAGTGTGAATTCACAGTTAATAATTTGAAAATGACTATACAAGAAACTACATATAACAAAAATCTTTGGTCAACGAAGACAGCCTGAAATAATGAAACATAGTCTTAAGCTTGAAATTAAAACAAAGCATATGTATACTATAAATTTTCTTACAAAAACAATAAACAACATAATTCTTTGTGAAATATCCTAAATGTGGTAAGATTGTGACAATGTGTCAATTATTCCGAAAGAAAACCGTAAGGCAACTGGTAGGGACGGTTCACTGATTACCATACAAATGCATAGATTAAAAAATAATTCTGAATAGTTAACTTCTTGTTACTGTTTACATCTGAGGATGAATATTAAGTGCATTTGTAAACAGATGAAGTTCATTGTCACTCATATATCAAATTTGACCAAACAATATAATATTCGCTGGGTTAGATTGCATTTTGTTGTTTGGAAAGGCTAATGTACATACTTAAAAAATTCTTGCATTGATAATACAGAAATTCATAGCATAGCGACTAGACATACTTAAAAAGCAAAACTGCTGTTTCACACAGATACCACCTCTAAGAAAACAGTTATTCTCCTTCCCTCTGACTGGAAGCATAGAATTGTTTCTATCAAATCTGTGAATTTTAGATTGAAGAAAGTTTAACTGTCATCTGAAATTTGGAAGAGACACACAGGCAGCTAATTTGGAAAAGTTGCCTCTACAGATAAAAAGAGTATAATTTGTCTTGCACACGGTATACCAAGTATACTAATGCCTTTCAGTAAACAAAACAACATCTGAAATAACTTCAAACTGACCACAGGGCAAGTAGGTGTAATATTTACACAACTGGCAAAAAAATTGTCTGTCTCAGGCAGACGGTTACTTTGCATTCTTGTTGAGCCAGTCATAAGAGAAGGTAAATGCATTAAATACGGCCACACTTGATTAATTAATTAATTCATTCATCACAATGCCCATTATACTGTACAATGTCACAAGAATGCTATTTTGCAACTCAACTCTCATTAGGAGGAACATGTTCCTCAGACTATGCAAATCAATTTACATGCTCACTGAAGGAGAACAAAGTAGTGAGCTAAAATTCAGATGCAAACAAATATTTGTTAACTTTTGCCCTGTTCTCTGTGATAGTTAAAAATACTGAAATTTACTTGATACGTGGTAGAAATTACATGCCTGCATCTGTTTAAAGCAGGTTAATTTCAGTTAGCTGCCTGATGGATAGGTATAAACAATTTCAAAGTTTTGGTTTGCTTAGATCGTCAGTCAAGTATACCAGGTTTATAGAATAAGATATGATCATAAGGGAAAGTACACTACATGTGATTGGTTGGGAGCAAAAAATGTCTGATTGTTATATATTTGCCGCTAATAGTCTTCACTGTCTACACTCAATCCCTTGGCTACTGACGTTAAATTTCCGGAAGATCTTTAATGTGTACAGATTATATTTTGTAATGTTCGTCAAGATGTTTACTGAAGAAATACTGATCTTTTTCTGTTACATTTCAGACATTGTAGACCTGACTTAAAATAATGCAACATTCACACATTTTTCATATTACTATTTAATGCCTGCTTTCCTTTTTTGTAAAAAACTTCTGCACCAAGAAATAATCGTTGCATGATAACTACCCAGTGACTGTTTTTCAGTGATAGGAAAGGATAAAACAGGATAACTCTGTTGACTTTTGAATTATTTGAATTATATGTCAGAGTGGTAGTGTTTCAGTACGGCGACATCTACAAAAGAAGGACTTGGACAGCACTGTTATATGAAGTAACATGATACAGACGTACTATAGAAGCTCTGAATAAAGCTCCTTTAAACCATCAGATTTTGATAGTCCTGGGTGTGATTGGCATTTAATGTCATTCAACATAATGTATTGGGCACATAACCAGTGTCATCCACATCACATGGATTTGACGATGTGGAACTTTCACTGCTCACGCTGTCCGCATCATGTGCATCATAGTTCTGTTGTGTGAGTGGGGATGGTTGACCCCACGGTAGATGCCTGGGGCTGCCACTTGATGTGGAAAGTCTCATCTCTGAATCATCAACATCTTCACCATTGTCAGTGTTACTGGAGGTTGTGCTGCTGTCATCATCCTGCTCGATGCTTTGGTCAAAATTCTCGAGGGGCTGATAGTCATGTCTGTGGTTCCCACTCGAAATTTGTCTTTGCCTGTCTTTGTCTGTGCTGAGTGATGATGGTTCTGCTAGTGGTTGGCTAGATGGCTGAGTGATCTGATGTTGAAAATCAACCAACGGCACGTATTCTCCATTTTTAGCTTCAGTCGGTTTTTCTGGTATTCCAGTATTCACACCTTTGGTGCTATTTCCCTCAGATTTTTCCATCTGTGATGTAGGTAATGACGGGCGTTCACGGACTCCCCCTGTGGTTTGAAATTCAAGGTGACTTCCATCGCTGTTAGAAGGAGATGACCTTGGCCAGGAATCATCTGAGACTTTCTTCAGCAATGGAGCTGAACTCTCCACATTGGAATCGTTTCCAGCACAAGGTGTTGCACCTTTACTACGACAAGCAGGAATATTGCTGTCATTTTGTTTTGAAGATCCATTTGGGATGAAGGCTGCCTGTTTCGGTTGTCTTTGCACATATTCTGGAGAGTGGACTTCCCTTGCATTTTTGAAAGACCTCTTCATGTGTTCTTCAGGTTTGCCTTGTAACAGAGGAACTGTATTCTCCTCATCTTCACTGTGACAGGCATAAAGTGTGCTGCCATCCGATGTGACCGAGCTACTGCTTGATGATGTGGATTCTAAATCTCTTCTAGACCTTCCACTTTGCAAGAAGTCATGTGGCTGATATTCTTGTGATAGGGCCAAGCTTCCAGGTTGTTTCACCTGTACAGCTGGTTGGTGGGAAATGCGATTGGTGGCATTAACCAAACCAGGTGGATCAGGTGTATTTGCTTCCTGTGGAGCTTTCTCATCACAAGGCTTGGACATATGACCATCTCGTTTGACAATTTCACCATCAACTGGCTGTGGACCATTGATGCCATGGTGCACTGGAACTTTGGATGAAACGCTGGGTTGTACTTTGGGCATATTTGCCACAGCGCCGTGTTGAATGTATGTGCTGTTGGCAGGATCTCCATGATGTCCAGTGAAAGCATCTCCATTAGCCTTTCCAGGAGGTGAAAATGGATGCTTTCCTCTTTTTGCAGACGGCTGTATGATAGGTTTCATCACTCCTTTTCTGTCCGTCTGAATCTCTGCTCTATTCACTACTTGTTGCTCAGGTAGTAGAACACAGCGACCATTTCTTTCAGTAACTTGTTGGTAGTCATCGGAGGCAATGCTGGCCCCAGGCACTGCTTTGCCATCTGCAGTACCCCTCTTGTTGATCACCACCACTGTTGGTATTCTGGCATCTTTGCCAAATTTTCCTTTTTCTGTGTTTGCCCCTGGATTTGGCAGTAAGGCTTTCTGGCTGTCTGTGTCAACATCTGAACTGATGGAACCTGTACTGCTTGAGTCATTCCTTCCTAACTCATCCTTCACCATGTATGGCAATTGATCAAAGACCTCCTTCTCATCATTTTGAAAGTTTGTCTGTGGCATCTGTCAAGTTGGAAGGTGGTGAGATCATTCGTCAGTCATCATTGAAGAACAACAATGAAAACACAAATGTACATTAAATGAAATCCTGATCATCTATAGACATAACATAGTCAATTACGTCATTTCAGCATGGATTTTTTGACAAAAAGTCAATCAGTCAAGGAACATTTTGATGGCACATGTTGCCAAGTGCTTCAATGAAAGCATAACCTCTTGTTCTTTGATGTGGTTTAAGAAATCAACTTGTAAACTCTGTTTTGAAAGCATTTCAATTGACAATAAAGACACCCTTATGATTTTTTTTCATATGTGCTCCCATGTAAAAAACTTTGTGGACTCAATGTTTTTTTTATATTGAACATTCAGTAATCGCACTTGACAGCATTCACTCTCAACTGCAGTCACTTCATCTAGAATGAAACACGTTTTTCAGATGTTGAATATTGAGTAATTGCACTGGACAGTACGGAATCTAAACTGCACCGAGTTCATCAAAAACGAGAATTAATCCTCCTCACCTCTGCATCCCACAGTGGTTTTGCATGAGACACATGTTGCTTCTTGGCACATTTGCGACAATAGACAAAAAGTAGAAAAATTATCATGATCCCCGTAAAACCTGCCAGCACTGACAAAACAATCGGCCATACTGAAGAGAGAAAAAGAAAAATAATGAGTTCACTTCAATAAAATGTCAGAAATCATAGTTGACAACTGTTTTGATGACTCAATGCATATTTGCTGTACATTTTACTAATTTGTCTACATTCAATTAATTTGGAAACTCTGAAAGTGACAAATGCTTCCTAAAAAACAATTCTCAGCTTGAAACTATGAGTGCAATAACATGCTCCAGATTTTTAAAAATATCATAGTCAATGTAACTGAGTATGTAATAAAAGATAGTGAAGTCAATCTATTTGTCTAAAATTTCATCAGGCATATTAATTGATCTTAACTTGGAAAAATTAGTGTTAACACATTATGTAGCACTGTGTGGGTCTCCATGTACCGGGTATTATATATACAACAGCCAGATGTTACATTCCTAGAGCTGCATTGTTTTAACAATATGCGGTTTAAGTTAAAGAGTTCAGCATCAATTTCCGCATCACCTTTCTGTTCATAGCATAGTTGAACTTCATTGCTCTTGGATAAAGGACTCTCCAAGTGGTTCAAACTTGACTTCACCGAACAAGTGACCTGTAGAGCATCGGTCGCTATGCCTGCATCACATTTTGCTTCTGCCTTAATTTCTGTAAGACCAACGGCCTCCCTGCTAATGATCACATCACCGCCAGAGTAACAATCTATCATATATATCATGTCTTCTAAAGGACCATTGGGTCTGAAAGGAAACCATCGTAGATAACACACTTAAAGAAAATTCTTTATGTTTCTAAAGATGAGATTATTTATCTTGTTGCTAATTTTATTTGAAAGATAGGGTGCTTATTTGTGCAATTGTCATTTTAATCCAACGTAATGTTAAACAAACATCAAACATATGCTGTTCTCTTGCAGAGTGATCAGTTGCCCAATCAGCAAAACTCGTTAAAACTTTGCTCCAATCAGAATGTTTTTGACAAAACTTTAACCTATTCTATTGAACATCTGCACTATCATATATGGTACAGGGATATAAAACAGTGTTCTTTTAGAAAGCTATCTAGTTTCGATGATATTGGAGTTGCAAATTTATGTCAATGAAAGTTGAAAAAACTACAGTAAAGTCTGACACTCTACCTGTCTGGGGGTAGCCAGGCAATTTTCAGTGTGGAATCATCAACTGGGGTCGCTTTCACTTTCAGTGGCATGCTTGGTACTGATATTGAGAATTAAAACATCAATGTTTAGCAATTAAGATACTCCTGTATAATACACAGAGCAAAGATTCATCTCATGGTATTTATATCATAGTTTTTTCTTGATGATTGCACGGTGAGGAACATATTCATGACCATGGTAATGGCACACAAGTGCACTATGACAATGTTCTCCAATGAGATCAACACTTTTGAAGTCACAAAATACTTAATCTTGCTCGGTTAAAGTTCTTAACATCTGTAATATGCCGACATTATTAATTAATCAAACTTTTCTTTTTATTGTCTCCAAGTTAAAAGAAGCAATTATGCCAGTTAAAAGAAGCAATTATGCCACCTGTAATGGGTAAATAATTTCATTAATGATTAATTAATAAATGATTAATTGAACGTGAGTGCTTCTGAACTCTACAACGTGTAGAGAAGTCGCAGTCAGAAAAATGTAACAACTTAGCTCGGTGATTGAACCACTCTTTTTTGAGAGTGGGGATTTGGCCGAGTTGTTCTGTCTGCTGCTTCTCCGCTATGCAAGTGGGTGCCGTATGTTGTGGGTAAATCAAACCCCAAATGAAGACACCGTATTCTCTACCCTGGGTTGATAGCTCTGCTGGTGGACAGATTGTCCCTGAGGTTATCGTTCGCCCAGTTTAAGCAATGTATTGTATTCATTGCTTCGATATAAAGTTTGTGTGTGATGTGTGATTGTTGAGTGTGTGAATGTGAGTGCTTCTCAACTCTACAACATGTGGAGAAGTCGCAGTCAGAAAAATGTAACAACTTAGCTCGGTGATTGAACCACTCTGTTTTGAGAGTGGGGATTTGGCAGAGTTGTTCTGTCTATTGCTTCTCCGCTAGGCGAATGGGTGCTGTATGTTGTGGGTTCGAACCCTGAATGAAGACACCGTATTCTTTAACAAGGTAAAATTTCATCATATATGATTGATGCAACAATTCCTACAACTACATGAGATACTGCTCACAGGTTTTCTGAGATGTAAAAGCACCTACAATCCATTTAAATTTGGCAGGAGTGTTCACAAGAACAATAACACTTGGAAACAGAACCTTAACTCACCTCCCATCAGTGTAGTAGCATAGACTGGGTCTGAGTAATTACCACAAGGCTCTGCGATCAATGCCACGCTGCAAGCTCTGACGTTGATTTCATACATCTCATATCCACAAAGGTTTGCTATCTTGGTCTCCGTGAGCGTTGCATTGACAAATTTAGGTTGGCAGTATTTGGTATTGTTCTGAGGTCTTGCGGTCACTTCATAATGAGATATCTTATTATGCTGCATGATTGGCATTGACCATCTCACAGTGAACTCTGACTCATTGACTAGTTCCGCTGGCATCTCCACACCGGTTGGACGCTCTTCCGGAGCTAAAGAATAAACAGTTAACATAACGTCAGGTGTCACAATGAATTCATCCCATAATCCAGACACTAGACACTTCTCAGAATGCAATCAAATTAGCAAGAAGATTAATTGGTGTGACTTAAGTACATGTATTGGAGTTTATAAAATTGGTGAAATTTATCTCTCTATGCTTAAATCAGCTGATATTCACAACACTTAAGGCCCGTTAAACTCCTAGTGGGCCCTGCATGGACACATTAAGTTCATATCCACAGTTCTTCATTGCATGCATTGGGTATTTGCCTCTTAATAAACAGTTAAAGCTGGAATTGGCATTTTGTTAAAGTTTGGCTAGTCGACTTTTGTCATATTTCGGAAGACCACCTAATCTTCCTGCATACATGTGAATAAATTATTTCACCAACCCTGATACTGACGACAATGCAGGGCCTCAAGATCTGTTTGCATACCATTTCAATTTAAGGAGGATCATTTCAGCTTTGTTTAAGGTCTGCTACCCCTAATTTGCATATGAAAAAAGGTACAATAGCTGCCTCCTGTCCTCTTTTGCCAGCCACTACCTAGTGCTAGGCTGGGTAGTAAAAACAGTGATAAGAATCATCTGCAAATTATGGATTTTGCTTGCTGTGCAAACACTTTCATCAAAGTACCATCATCAGTATACCTCCCATAAAGTTATTCCAATGCATATATACATGAGAATAAAGACCACTTCACTGGCCCTTTTTGATTAGTTTTCATGTTACCTCCGATGTTTGTCTTTTCCTGTACTAAATCTGATGCCGGGCCCACTCCCTTGGTTGACATTGCTGCCACTGAAACAGCATATTCAGTGTTTAGCCTCAAACCAGTAATGTTGAATTTGAAGGGCAAAACACCCTCTTGCAAGCGATTAGGTTCCAAGATATCAAAGTTGACCACTGTTGAGGAAAAAAGATTGTCATCAGTGAACCTGAGGTACATCATCAGTCTCTTCTTTTGAGATAAAATTTCTTACAGCAGGGCCCTTGTATGGCTTTGTGAAAGACCTGGTCAACTGAGGGTTAATGGGTTCTGTTGATTTGCAAAACTATATATTATTGGCCCAGTATTTTGTAAGTCAACCTGCAGCAAATTCCATTATTGGCCTTTTAAACAAGTACATACTTGAACATGCCTTGCTCTTTCTTGACTTGTGAAAGTGTTGCAAATACAAACAATTACAACCTTCAGTCTCAGCATGTCACTTAAAAATCTGACTCTGTCAAGAAACACCAGACTTCAAAGAATCATAGAAAATGGCCATTTTTTCTCCTTTTGCCAATATTTTTGCACATAATTAGGGAGTCAAATATTAACTGGCTGCATTTAAATAATTAATATCAAAAAGTCTCACAAAATAAATTGTCCTACTTAAACAAGGTTACCATGCATACAGGTCCACAATCACCATTTTTAAGCAATGAGTTTGGAACAAATCACGCTGGTGAATACTAAATAGAATTGCTTATCCCAGGCAATGTTTGACTGAATGAAAAACCCTTAGAAAATGCACAATCTGAATTTAGTGCTGACTGTGACATTCACCTCTACATTTTGCTCTTTCAGCTGCAGTGAGATTATAGATGCTCTCAGAAGATTGACATAGTCTGAACTGGTAAGAAATGATGATTCCATTTCTGTCAGTGATGCTTGGAGGAGACCACTGCGCTTCTAAAATGGTGGGGTACTCAGGAAAGGCCTGTAAAGTTAGGTTCACTGGCGGACCAGACGGCACTATCAAAGAGAAAGAACACATAAATGTTTAAAATTGTAGAGTGTTGACTGCTTGACTGCACTGACTGAATCAAATTGCATGTACCTTCCTTATTGGTGTTGCTATCTGGGTTTCTAAGTCATAAATTATTGCTGACTATAAGTTTGTCTTCATACAAGCATACAGTTGTATATTCATAGATCGTACTGTGATGGCAAGTTTTATGCCATGGATGAAATCAACTGAGACTCACTGAGAGCCAACAAAAGTGGTATACCTGTGCATATCTATATACGCCTGAACAACTAAGTGACAATTCAATTAAGACATTACTTAAAGCCCCATATATTAGCTTCATTGGCTTTAAAAACATTGCTATTTCAATTCTTGAAGAATGGTTCAGTCGATTATATTTGTAGTGGTCATACACATATTTGGGTTGACACTAAATTATTATTAACATTGACAAAATCAAAGTTGTGAATTTGTGACCAAAATTTGAAAGATGCTGAGACAGTGGTTACACCTGAGTTTGCATTTTTATGGGAGTTATGTATTTGATAGTCTTATTGAGTAAACAAACTGCAAAGAGATCAGCTAATGGGGCTCTAAAGCCAAGTACATAAGTTGCTAACTGCAAAGAGACTGGATTTGAATGTACTTCAAAAAGCAGGACTGAGATGTTCAGTAGCTTTTGTATTCAATATTCAATATTCCTGATAATGGTATGGTACGAAGACCTACTTGTTTTCTGTCTTATATTGTGTGTACTCACCCCCTTCCATTGTATACTTTGTGATGGTTGGTGAAAAGCCACCAAAGCCACCAGAATTCTTGGCTTGAACTTTGAACTCGTATGGGACAAATGCTTCAAGTTCAGTCACAAGGTACTCTCTAACATCTCCTTCAAACGCGACGTGGTTCCTGCCACAAAATTACCATGATAAGAGTGAGCATGAGTTTCTTTTGGGGGGGCCGGAGGCTCCAGCTTTGTTGATCATGCATGAACTTTGCAAGCTTTCAATAGGATGTGAAATTATATGGAAATGGGTGTATAGATTTAACGGACTCTTTTTTATTGCAGGCCTTGTAATATAATGTGTGATGTGTACATTTTCTTCTGTAATGATGTTATGACAAATGTGACAAAATGTGTCAGATATATTGAACTAATTTTTTGTGCGATTTTGTAATATTGCTATGACCACCTATTATTTCTCAACGTACGAGAGACAAAAATTCACCAGGGACATGAGATTTCACTTACCACACCCCTTGATTTGTCATTCTTCTACCACTAGCCCTGTATGCTAACACATAACCAACAACATGTCCATTAGGGTTTTCTGGAGGTTTCCAAGACACCAATATTGAACTGTTTGACTTCGCTTCCACTTTGGTTATCATAGGAGCACTTGGAGCTGGTAAAAAAGTATGCAATGCATTTTCAAGGACTTTTTGAGGTTCAAAATACCATTTTCCAAATATCATTTTGTGACATTGTACAATACATCATTTTTATACATCATAAATATCGCGGCCAATCATCTTGCCATTTTTGAAACCTGTAGGTAGATTATCAATTTTCCAGGACTGTTCAGGACTCAATTTTATTTTCAAGGACTTTTCCAGGACTTTCTCGAGGCTTTACAATTCAAGGACTTTCAAGGATTGTCACGGATTTTAAGGATTGTCCTGGATCGTACAGACTATTATGCTCTCTTTCATCTCCTAAATGCTTGCATACATACATGTTTGCCAGAACATACCTTGATCAAAACATAAATCCATTAGTACATACATACATTTACATAATAAACATACACATACATAAACACACACACATACGTACAAAGGGTGTACATGAACATAAATGCATGCATAGATTCAAATCATTTGGCAGCTACTATTGGTCTACAAAATATAGTTGTCATCGTTCATACAAGCTTAATTACAATTAAACTAGAGCCATATGTCACCCTTACCAGTTGCTGGATCCAATATTCGAATTGATGAAGCGGGTGAACTTCCCGCGTTGTTGAATGCAATAACTGATACCTGGTATGATCGGTATCTCTCTAGCTCTGAAAAATCAATGAAGAAATTTGATAACTTTTTCTCTCACATTCATTGCATGTACCTCAAATCAATACTCCCAAACACTTGGCCCAACTATTAAAATCACTTTATTGCATTATAAACCTAGTTAACATTATCATTTGTTTTCAATTTTAAGGGTCTCTGGAAATGTATGCATTTTACTGATGTGATCTGACACAATTGCCTTTTCCACACTATTTTACAGAAGTTATCAAGGCAGTGACTATTCATTCATTCTCATTTTATGACTGGGCATTGATTCTTTGATTTTGTCATGATTGTAATTTATTTAGTATTATAGATTGTAGATCATTGAGCTGTACAACTCAATGTTTGCTCTCAAACATTGTTTTCTTTGTTGGATTTGCAAATTCCAGAAAGACAACTGCAGAAAAACAAAAATTGACTGACTTTCTTGTTAGACAGCAAGTGAAAGCATTACAGTGCGATCAAGGAAATGTCCTTGTACACCACTTGAATGACACTCAGTCAGACAAAGTTCTATGCCTACAAAAATATCTTTCCTCATTCTCATGTTAATAAGGTACAGAGCCTATGTGTTACAGTAAAGGGATGTTGTCCAACGACTTGTCTGTCATCATCTGGAACGTCAATATCTCTGAGTAGAAATGTTGACCATTCAGCATACAAGCATTTCCTGTCCGCTTAAGGTAGAATGCACCTTGGGTATGGGGACAGCTAGTCAGATTCAAAAATTTCTACAATTCGTTTCTGATTTACAACTTGTGGGGGCTCATTTTACAGCTCTAAGAGAAAGAAAAACTTTCACTATCTTAGTTTTTGAGTTTTTCAAAAATCCCAAATTTATTTTTTTTCCATAGAGTTAACACAGCCGCCGTTTTGAATTTCAAATATCACAAAATGATAGGTAATTTGTTTCGCAAGTTGCACGTTGACCCTCCATTTGTATTGTTGATTTAGTAAGAGAATGGTTGAAAGTTTCATTCAGGAAAGTTTGAGCAAAAGTTTATAAGTATTTCACTTTTGGGATGAATACTACATGTACCTTAATCAAGATCTCTTTTCAGCACTAATAAGGGATTCAAATTGTACAAATCAACCTAGCCTAGGGCAGAATAACCTTACGGATAAATATGAGAACTAATACAATAATTACAATCTTTAGCTGGACAAGAACCAAAGATGGTAACATTTTGAAAATTGTATAAAAAATAACTTTTCAAGCATAAGTATTAATGTAACACACACAAAATGTTTTTCCTTATGATTATTAATGCAAAGACCATGGCCATTTCAAATCTCAAACAACTGCAAATTTTGAGGTGTATTATCACTGCTTTTAAGAACAAAAAAATAAGCATGCCCAGTGACTTCTGATCTTCAGCTAAAGTTTACTTCACCGAACTATCAGCAAAAGTTTAAGTCTCTTTCTTTGTTGGCATATGTTACCTTCAAAAGTGATGATTACTGAATGCTGATCCAGTTAAAGGAATGCTACTCATAAAATACTTAGCCTGATCTGTAACTTAAATGAAGATTCACATGACCATAAATGGTCCCACATTAGACATAGGGTTTCTCTGGCTGACTTTAAGATATACAGTGGACCCTTGCTAAATCGCACCTCAATAAGTTGCGGTTTCGGCTAAGTCGCGGTTTGCGTTATGGCTCCCATTGTTGTTTTTGCATAATTTACGAACTTCAACGTGTTGCGGTGTGTAAAGCATGTACTTCCATGAAAGTGGTCTCACAAATCTGCACGTCAATATACAAATTGTCACTATCTACACCATGATATGGTGTCGCGGCCCCCCTTTCAAGCATTGTGTAATTCGTGTAGCATGTCAAACGAAGTGTCAACGTGTTTCGGTGAGTCAAAGTGGTCTCATGAATCCAGATGTCAATCATTCGAATGTCACTATTACGCCATTGTATGCCTTTGACCCCGGCTTTGATCAAACGTTTGAGGCCAATTATCACATTTTCTTGGCGGTACATCTTTGCGAAAATGCTATAAAAAGTCGAAGAATTCTACAGCGGCCATCATTCTGATCTCACGTTTCCAACTGAGCAGTATGTCTAAGCGAAAGCTATCCAGCTTCTCCGTCCATGATAAACTAGCAGCCATTGACCGTGTGAAGAAAGGTGCATGAAGGGAAAGCGAAGATCGCACGTGATTTGAGTGTGGGTGAATCCACTATCCGAGGGTGGGTGAAGAACGAAGAAAAGTTGAGGCCAGTGCAGGGTGGTTCTGGCGTTGGCAGTGAAGACACTCGATCAGCGAAGTAGCCATCAGTATGGGAGACAGTAGTTGCCCCCTTTTGCAAGGCCCCTCGCTAAGTCGCGGCCGGCCCTCGCTAAGTCGCGGTTTTGGCCATGGACCCTGTCACCTGCGACTTAGCGAGGGTCCACTGTAGTTTGTTCCTCAAAAATGAAAGACTTAAACTTTCATCAAACAAACTTAAACTATTCTCTTTCAAAATCAAGAATAAACATCGGGGGTCATTGTGCAAATTTTGGTATACTACCGGATAGAAACAAATTACCCAACATTTATGGACACATGAAATTTGGAATGGCTGCCATCTCTGTGTACGCTCTATCAGATAAAATAAAAAGTTCAAATTTCACCAAAATCAGCTGGTGAAAACTTTATTAACTCTATGAGGTTCATAATGAGCCCCAAAAGTGGTACACCTCAAAATATTGTAAAATTTGAGTCTGAATATCATCTCTGAGGCGCATTCTACCTTAATGCCTTTAACATTTTACCTTTTATTGTGAACTCTGTTGCATTTCCATCATTAATAGTCCACTGCTTGGTGTTTATAGAATTGATTTCATCTTCTAAGGTTATATTGAAACCAACAATGATGCCATTTCTATGTCTTCTTTCTGGTAACTAGTAGAGGAAACAGATGGGCAGGATTGAACTGACATGATAGTATATAACCCAAAAAAGAGATTTAGCGGACTGTGATACAACATCATATGGTCGCCTGTGGATCAGTACCAATATCCTGCAGTCTAGTTTACTGGCCATGCATCTATATCTAGTCAAGTGCAAGGGCAAGTATTGTGTTGAATGTGGAACATGAAATTTCTCTACTACCAGTATGAGCCAAAACTTGTGTTTGTCCTGGATCTACGGCCATTTAAAGAAATTCGTTGTTTGCCGTCCTTGACTTTTGAAAAACATACCAGGGAAAAAAATAAACACAGAGAGAAAACACAAGTGTATTAACATAAGCTCAGTTTTTATTTGGTTTCTTTTGGAAAAATAATATTTTTTTAATTGTAATAGTGTTAACATTGCGTTTGTTTTCTTATTTTCTCTGAAAACCTACTAGCACATGGACAGCAAACAAAGAATATTATTTAAAGCACCTAAAGATAATTGCAGGGATTTGCTCACATATTTATCATACAAGTTCCAATGGATTATACATGATTATCAAATTCTAATCACCAATCCATCATGGTGTCCAAGCAGTCTTTAAAACTTGTGATTGCCCGTTTGATATGAAAACCCCAATCTTCCCCTATCCATGATCAACAATGAAATTTCACCAGTGAATACAATTCATGGTTGTTCAAAATCTTTAATTGTTGAAAGTTACTACCTGAAATTAACTCATATTAATGAGGAACTGCATGCTTCTGGAAATTCTAAATGCAATGTCATTACAGAAGCAAAGATTGTATATTAGATTCAATGTATTTGAAACAAACTGTATGTAAAAATGCTGTTTGAGATCCAAACAAGGTTTGATCAATGTGAAGCGAATGAGGCATGGGAAGAGGAAAGAATATAAAGTGGGTTTTGAAGGCTTTTGTAATGTGTGTGAGAAGCAATAATGAAAAACGACAGAGATCAATATAAAATAGGGTCAATATACAATTACAGAACACAAAATCTTATAAATGTCTTTAAGGATCATCAAGTCCCGTGTGCAACCAAGTATTGTAAATTGAGGTATTAAAGTACACATACTGTCCAGGTTATGGTGACATCCCTAGTCCTGTCTGTATTCATCTCTTCTTCTGACAGATGTAGTGCTACTCCCTGACTTGGGGCTGTAAGTGAAAAACAGGTTTTGAAAATGTTCATGTACGACAGAAGTTAGTACATTGTGTATATTGTGTATATATATGTAATAATTAAGCTCTAATCTCCATTCATTTTGGAAAATGATATTGTCCCTCTTTAACAAAATACTTAATATTGCTTCTGTCATGGACGAACTTGTTTGCCAGCATTAAAATTATATAAACCTCTGAATCATAATACAAATTTTTTTACTAATGCTCGGTCTACAGTCTAAAACAAGTTGAATTAACAATGGTTATATGCATGTGGCGCATACTTGACACTTTTTTCTCCAAATGAGCATCACTATTAAAGCCCCATTAGCTATATCTCTTTGCAAGTGTTTCGATACAATGGTTCAATTCAAAATCAAATGTAACTTAGTGTCAGAGTGCTTACTGGAAACAAGAACATTTGTCAAACAAACATAGGTGGTTGACAACTTAGATTTTAACGACTAAACAATTTTGGAGTTGCAACTCAAATATTGCTGCCACAAATACATTTTTTAAGTTCCTAAATTTAATCAAATAAAAAAATAAATTGGAAGAGATATGTTAAGATATAACACTTATAAGTTGTGTTTATCTTCGTTTGTTCTATTTCAGTTTGCATAATTCAACGTAAAAAAATGATGAACTTTCAGTTTTCGTAAGCTGATGTATTAAGTTTGAATCACCATCCTGCACTCCTGAAGGCCAACTACAAGTACCGGTACACCAAGAAGAAATGTCAGCCCTTTCACCACCGTTGTTAGGCCTAAACCCATCGTTATCACTGACCTGTTTACAGGGAATTGACGTGACAGGTTATGTACCAAAAGTGGGTAAGTGGAAGATTAAACAGTGTCATTGTCATGCAGACAGTGAACACACCTAACTGATGGTTATATCTATAAAAATATCTATCTAGGTCACAAGTTGTACCTGCTTCTTTGGTTCGTCCGCAAGCCAATGATGACCACTGACTCCATTGTCCTCCATGACCACTTGGTTTACATGATATTTTGAAATGATACAGAGTATGAATTTCAAGCCCCTTGGCATAGCAATACGTCTTGTCATTTATGACAATTGGTAACTATTCACACAAGACATGCAAAATAAAAAAAGGTGAAACACATCACAAAATAAGAAAAAAACTTTCAGTTTGTTTGATGTTCTTCAGTACCTGACTCCAGGGTGTGTCCATAGGCTATTGTCCAGTCACTCCATATGTTTGAGTGAATAAATGCTGGCTGACAAGCAATACGGATGACATAGCGTGTGAAAGGCACCAAGCCTGAGATCTCCATTTGATTTTCTAAGCTTGATAACTCCTGATAAGTAGATTCAGCAGTTTGGCAGCAGCAGAGGTACAATGATAAGAGAAATAGAAAGATACAGAAATAGAGAGGTTAGTGATTTTTAGGAAACTAGTTAATGGTTAGCTGAACAAAATTTACCCAGAAAATAGTCACCGAAGAAAAATCTAGTATATTTGAGTAAGCTTTATTAACAAGGCATTGCAATCAATTGCAGCATATAATTCTGTGTCAGTATTTGCAGGTTTTTTATGGCCTGATCTAAAACTGCTGATCTCAGGCCTAATATATATCTCAACATCAATTAACTTAATACACAAAATCATAAATTTGAAAAATGAGTTTGACTTGACTTCTGAGATTCAAAAAATACCATGTAGTACATTGTCTGAGTATAAACTTTCAGTAAAGATGATTATAGACCAGTATTTGATTCCTCCATCCCTGACCTATAGGGGGCGTTGCACATAACACAGTGTATTATGCCCAAACTTACTTTTTTGCAAAGATTCATTCAATTTTCAGTAATTCATTCACCAATATAAAATCAGTTCTGGTATACATTTTTTAGCATTTCAAGCAGCCATAAGTTAAATCTAAATTGCTGCACGTGTATGTAAATCACCCTATTTAATGCTCTCTTTTTCTCCCCTTTTGAAAATATCAACCCTCAACTAAGCCGTGTCCAGTGTTATTGCAGCGAGGAAAATGATGCAAACGACTGTTAACAGTCTAAGAGTAATTATAAAGTGGATAATGAAGATTGTGTCCAAAAATCATAGACAGACAATAAATACATGTAACATAAATAATATAAATTATATAGCTCATTACTGTTCAATAGCTTGACATGACCAATTTGTCTCAAACTTGGTACAAGGACAACACACCATGCTATCTGATCCAATATGGCCACAAGAAGGCATTTTGTATGATTTAGATGTTAGTCATGACTTGAAACCGTTGGTCACTATGTTGTGCAAATTGGTACACGGCATAATCAGTGTAAGATCAAGATCAGATTGGATTTGATGTGCATGTGGTCTGCATAATTAATGGTAATTTGTATAATTGATGAATTTGTGCAATTGGCAACATCTCAAGAATCACCAAACCAAATTTGATGAAACGTATTGTGTACTCACTCAAACGGTCCGGTACGTAATCTTACTCCACTGAAAGTTTGGTTGGCATGGCTTACAGATTTTCATTTGCGGTGTGATACCACACTGCCTAGCTCTGGGCATAGTGGGCAATACGATTAATTTCAAGGCTGGATTGGAGAGAGTTAACCCTTTGCGGGCCAAAGTCAGTTTTTGTCACCTTTACAAAATATACCTCTGTCAATTTTTTATACCCCAGTCAATTTTTTTCCAGATTTTGCCAACATTTTAATAAAACAGTGTAGCCAATGAAATGTGATGTTCATTTGGTCAAAAATTATTAAAAAAAATAACAAAAACATTCATAAAAATTAGTAAAAGGCTGCACTAAAATTTTGGCAGGAAAAATTACAACACATAAAAGGTTAATTTGGAGGGACAATGTGGTTTTCCTATTTTCTCTTTGTTTTCAAGTCAATAAACTGCGCACTTTGGTAGTAACATAACTAAATTTTTACTAGAATAATAACAAATACTTTGGGTTGCCCTAACTACTTTCAATATCAGAAAAATTTAAGACCAAAAAACCACTGAACATCAATTTTCTGTCACATAAGAAGAAAAATACTGCAATTATACGGACAGAAAATCAACCTATTTGATAAGCTCTGCATCGCTGACAGCGGAGCTAAAAAAAAATGTTCACAATTTCATTGTGACCAACCCCCTCCCAAGATCTAATGGTCTGTCCCTTAGTTTGAACAGGTCTGTTAATATGTAACAGTTCATAAACAATGACAGGAAATGACTCAAGCTCAGTGGAGTATCCTGTTTCAGTCATTGGCATGACACCACTTCTGAAAATTTGCAGAATTTCCCTTTTTCTTACCTCATTTGCACATTTTTGACACTGACGTGTTCATTTGAACAACGTCACATCTCAACACCTGCATCTACCTGTACACCAAATACTGAGATGTTAGCTTAGGCAGTATGGGAGCTTTTGCGTGTGACGGACATACATCCACACATACATACCCACATACATACGTACAGACATACAGATGCCACCGACTCACCATATAAGCTCTTTTTGGTATTTATATAACAAGTCATCGTTGATGACACAGTCCCCACTTGTTAATGCGTACTTTGATTACAGGTCCTCAGAGAGGATAGAGTCCTCTTCATAAGGTCTGTGATAAAAATACTTTGATACAGATGGCACTCAATGGCCAAGAATGAGTTCCATGGTGATGAAAACATAAAACCAACGTAGGCCACTATCCAAAGGTCCTTAAATGAGTCCACTGGGAATGAGTTGACAGGATGTTGCAAAACATTTTTTCATACTATCCTAACACTAATAGATTATCCCCGGTACCATATTTCATAAAATTGAGTTTGATGCAGTATTAACAACACTATGAGATCCACATCTGTATCAAGTTTCATCAAATTTGACATTGTATTTGTGGATGTATCACTCTAATTAGGAAAGTTCATTACATATGCAATTAAAAATTAATTAAAATGACACTGATAAATGTCTTTTACACTGTTAAAGCAATGTGAGTTTAACATCTGTATAAAGTGTCATGAAATTTGATGCAGTATTTCTTGACATATCAGCCTAATTATGAAACTTCAATAATTGACATTATACTGCTACATGAGGTGCAACAAATTGACGAGCATGTATAAAATAGATCAATGTCCTTGTACCAACTTTTAATGATACTGGTGGAAATATGTCAGAGTTATGGCTCAGTACATGAGAAAATCGTAACAAAATCGCCGCCATGCAGCGATACTGTTGATCTTACTGTTTAAAAAATCAACACGTATATGTATGACATAAGTCAATGTCCAGGTACAAACTTTGAATAAAATCAGTTGAGACTTGCCAGAGTTATGGCTCTCAACATGAAAAAAAACCATATAACAAAATTGCCACCATGTGGCCATATCGGACCATATCGAGAAACAAATCGAAGTACATTATGTATACTATAAGTCAATGTCCTTGTACCAACTTTGAATAAATTTGCTTGTGAAGCAAATTTGCTTTCGTAAAAAAATGGCCACACGGCGGCCATATTGGATTGTATCACAAAACAAATCGATGTGCATATGTATGACATAGGTCAATGTCCTTGTACCAACTTTGAATAAAATCAGTTGAGATATGCCTGAATTATGGCTCTGTACACGAAAAAATCGTAACAAAATGGCCGCACAGCAGCCATATTGGACCATATCACAAAACAAATTGACGTGCATATCTATGACATTGGTCAATGTCCTTGTACCAACTTTGAATAACATCGGTTGAAACATGTTTGAGTTAGGGCTTTGTCCGTGAAAAAATCGTAATAAAATGGCCGCCTGGCGGCCATATTGGATCGTATCACAAAACAAATTTACATGCATATCTATGACATTGGTCAATGTTCTTGTACAAACTTTGAATAAAATCAGTTGAAACATGTCTGAGTTATGGCTCTGTACATGAAAAAATTGTAATAAAATACCTGCATGGCGGCCATATTGGATCTTATTAAAAAACAAATAGACGTCCATCTGTATGACATATGAAGTAATCCTTGTACCAAGTTTGAATGAAATCGCTCCAGGCATCTCTGAGATATCTGCGTGAACGGACGGACGCATGCACGGACATGACCAAATCTATGTCCCCCCCCCCCCCCCCCCGACGGTGTCCATGGGGACTAAATACCAAATGTGAACTAAAAACGAACACACACATGAGAGTGATAGTTAATGCATGTTTTCATCATGAGTTCAGGTTCAGGTGTGTCTCCGTTATAGCTCTAATAGTGCAATTTATTGCAATAAATAGACAATCATTTGACTCTGTAGGATCAGATTACAAAAGACCTTCATCTGCATTTGTACGTCATAAGATAACGTGCTTACGCACAATTCAAATTAGTCCAGGCATATCTGAGTAATACTCCTGATAGCTACATGTAAACAGATCCATGGACAGACTCCACTCATTCTACACTATTCTAAGGGACTCACAAGAAAAAACAGACACAAACACAAATGCAAACAAACAAGTTAAGGTAAAAGGGCGACGAATTCGGACGCACACACGCTTTAGAACGTTTCTGCGCAGATTTAACTCCAGCCTGCCGCAAATGGGTTATTTTGTAGCGCATGTATTTAACATCACCTGTCATTGTTGAAATTGCGCTTTTACCTAATTTTTCGACCCACTGTCTTAGAAATACATGTGACCTATAACCTTGTCATATTTTGACCCCCTAGGAAGCTGGTTTTTATTCAATATGAGCGAAAAATTAACATTTCTCTCCCATTTATATGGCACAAATTACCCATTCACCTGGAGATATTGTAAAAAGTAGCATGGTGACACCCTTTTATTAAAAGTGTAAACTAAATGGTATTATGTCAGGATTTTATTCGCCAAGTTTGGTCAAAATGGCACCATTCAAAGCGACAGGAAGAAAGTTCGAAAATTATGTAGTGATATAATTTCGATATCGTCATTTTGTAATCGATACTTATGTTAAAATTTCTTTACAAACATCATGAAAACTATACATTCGATAGATATGGATCTTAAGTCTTGGTATTTATTAAAATTAACTCATTTGCTAAGCGTTTTATAATTGCTTTCTTTAGTTTGAGTGAATTATATCATTTTTATTTATTTCTAACGACGCCATTTTAACGTCCGTTTCCATGGAAACAAGCGTGGTGACCCCCATTTTTTATTTCATTTTTGCACTTGCACAACTTCAAAGAATATTTGTGCAAAGTTTCAAGAAAATTACACCACAACTTAATTTTGACGTAATTCGTAGTACTTCACCTTAAAAGATGTTCTTGTGGGAAATTACAGTGCTCGATGCAAAAAGCAGAGCGTTTTATATATATATATATATATATATATATATATATATATATATATATGTATGGTATATGTACACACACACACACACACACACACACAATTACGTTATGCAGATATGGTTACAGAAAAACAAAAATGGATGAGTGAACAATCAGGTTCTTCTGTTGTTTAAAAATGTTTACACCAATATTCAGCCATACCTTGACCTCCTATATTGTCCATCCATCCGTTACAAAATCAAACAGAAAGAGGAAAGTCAGTTCATCAAATAAATTTTGCATAAAATCTTTCTTGGTAATTGAAAGGCCTACTCTATACATAGAGTTCTACTCTACTCACATTACGAAAAGGGAGGTTGAACCGTAGCTGATGACCAGGAAGTTGTGAGGGTCAAGAGAGAGAGAAAGGTGGTGACAAGTACCATGAATGAAATATTTCCTACTTTCTCTATCAGAAATAAATGCATGCACTTTCAGAATGTAAATTTTCTACATCAGAACGATCCTACTTGAAGTCTGCAGTTATTCACTTCTATGCATATATTACAGTGTGTTAATTAAAAGCACGCAACAAAAACAAAGCAATCAGGTTTTAATACAGGGATGTGATACAGACACTTCTACACGCAGAATGCAAAGCATGCTTTGGATTCTTTCATTAGCAACTTAAATCTGTTAATACATGCTGCTGTGGGTTTGTAAGTATACAGAATAGCCAGAGCACGGACTATGACGTGACCAAGTGGTTTAATTTGTCTCTGACTTCTTGTGTGAGTTGCAGGTTACATGATGAGTTTGAGTCTGATCAAGAAAATTAATACCAGATGAACCCTTTTACCACCTCATCTCTGAAGTGAAATTGACTGATATCCTTTCACATTAGAAAGTTTAATATAGGCCTGTACTAAAATGGTGAGAAAACTTTAACAATCCTTATTAAAGCTACCTTTACTGGTACATCCCTTTGTAGAACAATTCTTGATACTGGATTAAAATTCTAAATTAAGATTTGCCATTTTTGTCTTGCATATCTATGCTACATTTGAAGAAAATTTGTCATTTGACTTGAAGGGAGCTCCAAAAATTTCATAAGGTGATGATGGAATACTTGCTTGTGTGATAATCTAAATATCAATTGAATATTAAATAACGAAATAACATGCAGCCTTTTGGATTTGTGAATTGCTTGCATTAAGTTTCGTCACCTGGTGAAGTAGGCAGCACACCTTGATTATTAAAGGTATACTGTCACCTGTTCCAATTTTGCCACAGTTACCATGGAAAGAGAAAATCTAACAAATCACAGATTTTAAGCGGGTGGCTGCTTTTTAAAAACAGCGCCCTCACATGGGTATTTTGAATACTAAGGAACGCCCCTTTGACCATATATGGGCATACCCAGTATTTAGATTACAGGTGACTGTATCCCTTTAAAGATAGGAGGAGAAGAAAACCAAACTTAGAACTCAATTTCTTTTGACAATGGTAGAATTCTCTAGTATCTTTCATGGTTTCATTTATAAAGTGCAGTTTTTGAGGCTGAAATCTTGTTCAGTGGAATGACAGAAGTGTTCAACATAGCCTAAATGAACATATTATGTCTGATGTAGTTGTTTATCACTGAAAATGAGATTGAACTACCGGTATAATGAGTTTACCAACACGCTGCATTTTAGATACAGTACATGTAGTGTTGGCAAGGATTACCATACAAACTCAAAGAAAGTACTATTGCTTTATGAGGTGTTTTGTACAGATTCTTGTTAACTTCACTGTTTGTAAAACTCTAGCTTATTCCCGTTTTGTATCAGAAGATCATCCTGTACTGCTCCGATTATGATGTTAGGTTAACAAAATTCAGAATTATGAAAAAAAAAAAGTAATTAATTAAAATTTTTCACAGTTGTTATGCTTATGAAAAGCGAGCAACACAATATTAAGATGAAGAAAAGCAACACAGGGAAAGCATGTTTTTACAATATGCAGCACAGCAACAACTAGATAAATGCATGATGGGTACCTGAAACCAACCAGTCTCCCATTCATTTACATACTGCAATTTATACTTTAGCCTGAAGGAGTCTGTGTACCAATTATATGGAGCTTTCCAAGTCACCAAGACAGAGATGGGACTCTGAGGAAGGATGTTGACAGAACCCGGAGGAAATGGCACAGCTGGATATAGGGAAAAAAATCACCGATAAATGTTATTCTAAATGAGATGTGAGATAAAAACCCTTGCATGTCAATGAAGTTTGTAAATGCATGCATGATGTGTTGATGGTGGCTCAGCAGAACAAGTACCTTTGACCATTGGCCTTCTTCCCACTCGCTGTAATGTTGCACTTTGTAATCAAGAAAGTAATATTGAGTAAGCCAAGATGCCGGAGGATCCCATGTGATCAGCAAAGAGTTTTGACTCGCTGGTACCACTTGAACATTCTCTGGTGGGAAAGGCATCGCTGTAAACAGAAAAAAGCGAACAATTTTGTTTTGCTTGACTTAGTCACAACTATTATTATCCTCAGAGCTGAGTAACTGCCTCTGCTGTCCTCTCATTGTAATAATAATTCAAATACTGCATGATAGATAGGTCATTACCATCTGTCTGTTGAACTTCAACAGTCTTATTCTCATTTGGTACAACTGTACTGTACATTGTTGTTCCACAGGATCAGTAATGAGTATTGGTACAAAAAATGAAAGGAACACATGGAACTCTTAGATAGTATGGCATGAATAATTCAATATGCACAATTTGCATAGTTCATTACATATGAAATGGCCAATGTCAAAAAAACGTAAAAAATATGGCATGGAGATTCCATCTGTTGACATATGCGGACCTCTTGGTCCTTTGACATAGACAAGAAAATAAAAGGCAGCAAAGGAAGGCACAAGATGCTTCAATTCTATACCGAAGATGTTATGAAGATAATGTTGAAATTTACATTCATTTTCAATTTCAAGAATGTTGAAGTGCTGACAGCATGGACAGTATGGGCAGTTATAAGCACTGGATGCTTTAAAGAAATCCCAACTTTGAATTCCATACCTAATTTAGAATCCAATGAGAGTATAAGCCCATTTCAGCTGTGATTATGGTAATTTCCTCTTCAAGTTAATGTTGCCTACAAACTATTTGCCTAACCCAGGCCGCAGCAAGACAAGCTGCCAACTGATATGCAAATCAGGGAGTAACAGCCAAAGTGGAATTGTACATGTAGCTGGCAATTTTAATCTACGTTATGACTGGTACAAACTCTGTCTGATGGACGTGCACACACACACACACACACACATGGACAGACATTTTGGGGACACATAGGACACCTTTTAGGGCTCAGAACCAAGCTGTCCATAAATTAGAGGAATCTGACCAGAAGTATATCACTTCTTTTTTCAACCTCATTTGCATATTATTGGTCTGGGCCATATCTTCCATTTGAACAATGTAAGCCTTAACCAATGATGCATCTACATATATCAAATATCATAGTGAAGCAATGGACAGACATAGCCACACATGCAAAAGATAAAAGCTGACTTTTCCCACCTATCAGAAAAGCTTCCATTTTCATATATATGGTAAAATGGAAGCTAAAATCGTGAAGACCCAGGGTACCAGCTATCGACATGATTTTTACTGACCAAACATCCTACAACATACCATACTATGAAGGTGAAAATACACATAAATTTGGCTCAATATCACATCTCCACTCATGGGTAAAAAAGTGGAAGTTGTCAAAACTTATGAAGTTCGTTAAAATCTTGCAAAATACAACATTATAATGATAAGTAAAATATTGGATAACAAGGGATCTTGGAAGGGTTTTTATTGGTCGTGAAATCTGTAAGCCAACTTACTTTCAGTGTCCGGATTGTACCATATTTCTTTATTGATCTCATCAAGAGCATTGGTAGCAGTTACCTTCATGCGGTGCTGAGACCCATTATGGCTATATTGATCAAGGTAACATGAATTTTCTCCCATAGCTGTTGTATTTGGACAGGCACGCCATTGGTTTCTCTGTGAGCTGTGAAGATCAAACAAAAGCGCACTTACTCTGGCTTATGAGCAGTATTGCTATTTTTGTCATATGGGGTGAACCATTTGATATGCCATAATGGGGAGATGAAACTGAATGATTTTTAAACAGCAAAACAAAGGGGCTAACCTGCAGCATCTCAAAAGCTGTTATCCAATTGGTGGCTGAATCTTACCGTTATCATTGAATTATACACAACAGTCTCCCTAAGATGCTGTGAATAGGGTATTTGACCAATGACATATAACCTTCTGAGCCAGCTGCACATCAAAAGAAACATAGAAATGCTGCCTATCAAAAGAGGCACTAACAGACAGATCTGCAGCAGAAAAGAGAAAGACTCAAGACTTAAAGAAAATTAAAGCGCAGTGGTCGTCACACTGCGCAAGCTCCTGAGGGGGTCCCCCCTTGTTGACAACATATCCGAGAATGCTGCATAAGGTTATGGGTTGATTATTATGTTTGCGATATTGCCGCTGATATGGCGGCTGATTTGTCACAAGCATACCAACTTACAAAATGTAACACGCAATAAAAGGTCAATTAATCTAAGTTAAATATCTGCTGAATATTGAACAGTAATTACACGCTGGATCACATTTGATCATGATTTTCTTGAATCAGTTGAATGGGGCTCGCTAGAGCCATGGAGCTTACCCGTACGCGTGTATATGTCAACAGACTATCAATGACCGGGCTCTGGTCTACGACATCGCTAGTAAGGACGAGAACTTTCATTTCAAGTGGCTCAACAGGAATACAATTGACAAAATGCAAGCTACAGAAATTAATCTACAGCTCGCAGAGCAATGCCCGCTGCAGCAAGAAACATCTGTTCCGTGGTCTGCATGAACGGCAGTGTCAAGAGAACCGGGTATATGGCGCGCTACACTCGGCTGTGGAGAATCCAACTCCACTAAGAAGTTTACTCCGTTGGGGTTCAAACAAGAATTCCGAGTACAGGTATCAAGTCAAGCGAAGGACGTTTCATAGGTCTTCTTGTTATGTGGGGGTTATCTCATTTGAAAGAGGATTCAGACCTACCCGGCAATCAAAAGCTACAACAACAAAGTTTGCGTAGCATTGGTAGGCCTGCACTAGCTAGCCGTTGGATCACTGCCATGACCGTGCACAGCATCTCTCAATACGTCCGTATGTGTAGCCGTGCAATTTTCCTGCCAAATGCCGTGAAAACCCGCTCGTTTTGTCTATGTGTCCTGTCATTTGACTATTTCTTGCCACATATTACTAGAAGAAGTAAGAAATGGTGATCAACAGTGGGTCGTGGTCCAAGTCATCGCGGGGCCGGTACGTTGTGTAGCTGGTTGTGGGACTGCATTCTCTCATATATCCGTGTACGTCAACGCGATGACCTTCTCCCGTATCGAAGCAACAGCATCTCCCTTGTCCTGCTCTGGCTTGCCAATCATGGTCTTGAGTGTAATTTTTGTGTTAGGCATTGTGCTTGTTGCTGGTCTACATATATATATATATATATATATATATATATATATATATATATATATATATATATATATATATATATATATATATATATATATATATATATATATATATATATATATATATATATATACATATATATATATATATAATTATACACAATGTTGATCATTTTAGTGATGTATTTCTACCGTGCTGTACATGGCATTGTGTACAACCAGCGTGACCGCACCCGTTTGTTCACTGCACTTACAAAAATTCCTATAGGGCAGAACTGAATCCTGTAGGATGTCAGTAGGGTACCAGTAGGGCAATGCTTGCCCTATAGGGCAACCCTATCCATGCCCTATACAGTGTTGTCCTTAGAAGCCGGGTGCCGGGTAAATAACCCGGCTGTTTTGCATTTTTTCCCGGCTACTTTTAACGTCATTAAATTATTTTTATAGACCTGTAATTTCGGGATTGCACTGCCACTGGCAGCTGTTAGATGGCACACGTACGATTAGCAGTTTGGCGACCCCTTTCCCCGCATGGAACTGCACAAACATAAAACAGCTTCTAAATACCCGTTTGTGGCTTTTTGAGCCCGATCTTTTATTTGTTAAATAGTGTGATTGGCTGATGGACGCGCCTATGGTGTTGTCTTTGTTACGAGCAGTGTAATTGCGTTTGATTAGTATGAAGGTAATCTTAGGCGTCATAAAGAAATGTGGCGTCGGCCACTGGCACCTTGCCGATGGAATATTTTTTCCCGAAGAAAGCCCGTTCGAAAGGTATACTTGATTCCAAAAATATATTTAGTTTATGTATGAAAAACTTCAATTTCGCTGAATTTGTGAGAAAAAAGCGCCGAAAAGATGTGATTTTGATCGACGATTCGAAGTTCATGAGACTGCAGCTAGTTTTCCGCCGCCGCGCTGGCTGCCAACGTCACGGTCACTACGAGTATGATCTTCTCAACAAATCAAGTTATTCTCAGAGCAATACCGACGCATTTTCTAGATTTTAAAAAAATGAGCTAGAACTGATTTTTTTAGAAGCAACTGTTTATTTGAATGGGTATTTTTTTTCATTGATTATTTTTACGTACTAGAATCCACGGTCACAGGCATGTGTGTTGCCGACCGTTGCCGACCGGCGCATCATCGTCACGGCTCACGGCTTCACCGTGGCGGTGATCCCCTGTTGCTTAAGACAACAGGACAATACGTCGTGGATTCCGGCATGGGTTCAATTTCACTGCGCTTCTCCATGTTCTCCATGTTGGGATGCCCGATAGTGTATTTCGATGGACCCTCTGAATCATTTTTTTTACGGACTCGTGGAGCAAATTTGAAAAAAATAGAGTTGTTTCCTTCCGACGCCATGCTGCATATCTGCTTTGATCAAATTTGGGGACAGCGAGACGCAATGATCACGCACGGTTGGCATTTAATTTGTTGCAACATTTCTGTCAATCACTCACTTTGTGTCATAAGTTTCAGAAACTATCGCTCGCCTGAAAATTAGCAACGTAGTAAGTTCGTAGGCACAGCTGACATGGTAACGTGCCCCGACTCGATGATGCCGATTTTTCAGACTACACTCAGAGAATCCGAAACTTTCCACACAAAATGAGTGATGGACAGAAATGTTGCAACAAATCTAATGTTAAGCAGGCACTCATCTCGTCTGGTTGTCGCCTAAGCTCAGTCGCGTAGAGTGCTTTTGCAAACATTTTACTATTATCGTTTGCGTATAGAAAACTCATAACAATGAAAAAATGCGTAGAGACTCAATGTAATATTATTACGCATTGGATCGACTCTCTACGCATTTTTTCATTGTGATGAGTTTTCTATATACGCATTTTTTTCGTAAATGCGAACACTGTTACAGTGGATTATCTTACCGATGTTTTTCTTAACAAAAGCGAATGTGTTTTGATTAGAATAGAATGAGTTTGATGGTTTTGGGGAAACTGCTATGTGGTAATGAAGAAAGGAAAATGAGCAATGAAATGAGCAGAAAGCGGGTGATTTAAGATTAAATGTTACATCTTCACTGCAAATAAAACCATAAGTGTGTCATAAATAATACAAACAAAACAAAATAATGTTTGTTTGTTTTGTTGTATGTGAGCCACGTCTAAGACACACAACAAAAGTACTGTTCAGTCTCAGCTAAATGTCACCTCAGATGCCACCAGGGAACACCATTTCCACTCCAAAATTTCATTTTTCGCCTTGCGAGAGGGGGGACACCCCCCTCTCGCGCTCTCCCCCCCCCCTCGTTCGCTACGCTCACTCGCCGCTCGGTCGCTACCCTCCCTCGCAGTCCACCCGTCTACTTTCTTAAATTACCCGGCTACTTTTAAATATAAGGACAACACTGCCTATAGGGCAATATCATACCCTTTAGGGCACTTACCCATGCCCTATAGGGCAATATTATACTCTGTAGGGTACTTAACAATGCCCTATAGGGCACTTTTATTCCCTATAGGGCATTTACCCATGCCCTATATTATACCCTGTAGGGCACTTACCCATGCCCTATAGGGCACTTTTATTCCCTATACGGCATGTACCAATGGGCCCCCTACACTGTCCCTGTGTAGCACAATTACTTGACCTATAGAGCAATATTATGCCCTGCAGGGCACATACAAGTGACATAATTATACATACTGTTCACAAAAAGTATAGAAAGCAGTCAGTAACATATCATACACTTCTTTTTAATCTACACACACAAAACTAGACTAAGTTTTAATATTCATTCTTTCTTTCCTGTTTCTCCACCATCTTTGCCATGATGAAGCTGTATTCTACACTTTTGAAGTCCTCTATAATATGCTCCTTAAGGTAGTGACTCAGGTTTGTTGTCACATATTTTCAATCAAAAGTTTCACATAAAACATAGGGCCAAAGTCCCTGAAGCTACTATAGACATGGATACAAAATTAAGTATTTCCTTACTGTATGAAATTATCTCACTAAGGTCATTCTACGGACAAGTAAACTAAATATTAAAGCTGTCTGACCAGCGGTTTTGAAAGAACAAGCAACTCAACAGTTGACAGAGCTCTGTTGAGTTATGTAGAGAATAACCTTTTGTGACACATGTATTGATGAAGAAGGTGGATATCTTTGATTAACATTGTGAGTTCTGTTTAATAAGTTGAGACTGTACATACTCAGAGAAAGCACACTGAAGAGACAAAGGTTTGAAACTTAAGAAGTTCAAGGTCATCAAAAGCATTATAAGGAATCATGTTACACTTTCATTGCACTGTTTACACAGATTGCATAATTGCTATAAATAGCACATGAGGAATCTTTATACAGCCTAGCTTTACCATAAAAACCCTATCACTTTGACCACTCTTTTAATTGACCACTCTATTTTTTCCTCAAAAAGTAATTTTATTTTATCCTTACCAAGTCAACCATAAATGGAAATTAGAACTTTCTCTATCTCTATCTCTATCTCTATTGACTATTTTGAGCAATTTCTTTTAGATAACATACAGGGCACAATAAATGACGGTTCAGAATATGTCAAAGTTGGGATTCAGGAAAGTTGCCTTTACATGTTTTAATCCTCCAAGATGGTAAGCATTTCACTATGAACTGTCAAAAAAGTTGAACTTTCTGATAATTCTACACTAAAATTATTTTGGCTTTGATGATTTCCTAATTAATTCAATTATTTAAAATCATATTAATTATTTTTTTCTGGGTGAATTGATAGGGTTTATACAGTACAAGAATTACATACAATGTAAGTCAAATTTTGACCAAAAATGACAAAAAATTCCTTAAAAATACAGATTTGCATATTTCATCACAATTTGAACAAGTCTAAGTTGGGTTACCCCTAGGGACCTGTATACCAAATAACAAAGCTGTCTGACCAGCGGTTATGAAGAAGAAGATTTTTTACCAAAAACACCTTTTTTGGCATTAATTTGCCTATTTTCAACAATATCAAAAAATTAAAAAAAATAGTTTCTCAAAATCGTATTTTTCATCTACACAACAAATATCAAATCAGTAAGTACTGCGGTTCTCAAGATATTTGAGTGGACGGACGCCTCACAAACGGACATACATACATACATACATACATACATACATACAGACTGACGACGGACGCCGGACGGATACCCATCCCAATAGCTTCTATAGACTATAGTCTATAGTAGCTAAAAACGGGGTCTCACACCCAACATGTGGTACATTTTCTGTTAGATCTATATTTGAAGAAGGTAAAAATTTTGTTTAGTTGTCAAAACATGCATTCGTATGTTTGTTTAAGTCAAAAACGTGTGATTTTGAGTTTTTTCACTTAAAAAAGTATAAGTAAGAATTGGCAGCACCCCTAAGTGATCTGTTAACGGCACTAGACAGCTGGATATACTGGGGGAAAACCGTGTTTTGGATTTTTGAAATTCGCTTTTGTTTCTGCACAGTGAGCCTTCGAAGTGTGAACTGTCGGATTTTCGCATAAATTATCGGCTTTTGTTCACGTTTGTCAAGTTATCGTCACTTCAGGGGGGTTATCAAAAATCTAAAACACGGTTTTTCAGGTCTAATCATGAAGTGTTAGCATGCGAAGAATTGGGGAAATCCGCCCACGCGTCGCCGACTTACACTCATTTGAAGGTGCGCATACATAGCAAAAATCGGAACTGAGAAAAACGACGATTTGTGTAAACGTCCCATTTTTCACACAAAATCGCCGAAAAAGTCAGATTTTTGTGCGTTTAAGAAAAAATTCATTCGATTTGGGTCAAGGTTAAATATTGGGCATCAGATTGGAGAAGTTCTGACAAGTCCTGAACACTAGTTCGCCTAAAAATGATGAAAATTGTGCGTAGAAATGTGAGGCTGGTCAGCGTAAGCGGTGGTTACTATTTACACGATAAACACTAGAAAGATAATTCAGGGCATAATCTGTTTGTCAAATACGTATCTAGCTTATAATTATATTAACTGTACACTGTTTGGTAACGGTTAGAGTCTGCTTACAAGACTAGAAAAGTTTTAAAAAAATACAGCCGGAATGGTTTACAGGTCTGCGTTCTGCCGACGACGCGCGCTCGCTTGCTCGCAAGTGTGAAATGGTTGTCAAGTTCATTTAAGCACCGATTTCTGTGCCTATAGTACAAGGCGTCTCTTGCTTGCTTGCTTTCGAATACGACCAACTCTCGATGCTCTAAAAAATTCTGTAGTTTAGAAGTTCAAGGAATGCGAGTAAGTCGCACTTGTTTTTGTAGTTTTCACATGTGATCTGCTGCAGTCTTTTTGCTCACCATCAGGAATGATGCCGGGTTTTTCTTGCGCTATTTCGCTTTCGACTGTGACATGTACTATTATGGCCCCGCGTATGAAACCAAAATCAACTTCAGTTACACGTAAAAGCGATTCTTCATGACTTAAAATAAACGACTGAGGCGATACTCGACAGATTCACTGATTGTAAAATTGAAACGGCGACGTATCGCGACACCCAGCGACACTCTTTTGACCCATCTCTGCTACCTCCATGCTTGACCAAAGATAGAAACAGACCAGCACCGATCGTGAAGGGCATCGTGAAGCGACGTTTCCCGTAAGTTGCTGTGCTCTAAACCGACATAACAGTGTCGATTGACAATTTAAAAACTAAGTCCAAAATGTGGGCTACTGTTTTAGAACCATATTTTCCAGTGAAGATTAAATAGAGTCTCGTGGGGCGGCAGTGTAATCTACATTGCTGTACGTTCGCGTGTGTATGGAGTCCGGGTATGGAACTATAGCTCGCGATTGTGCAATACCTTAGTCCAAGCTTAGCCATGAAGCTTGGCGGCGAAGCCCAGAAAAATGGTGAGCGTGCCGACTGGGACACCCAAGGTTAGCTGAAGCTTATCCTTGCACACCTTTGTTGAAGCTTAGGGCAAACTAACCTTTATACAAGCTTAACTTCCAAATATTGTTCTGAGCTTGGGCAGTAAACCTTGGGCCGAACTTTACGGATAAGCTTTTTATCGTCCTCGTTTTTACTGTAGCTTTTGGGTCCCTTGACCCATCCAGCATTTGACCTCAGCATTTTTGCTTACTTTAGGGAGCCGATTTTGCTGCCGAGTCTTGGCAAATTATTGGTTTGAAAGTTATGACCCACTTTTAAGTATAAAATATAGACCAGTAAGCGGGCTTTGGATACAATAAACACGAACGCGTTGAAATTTTGCGTTGAGACGGGACATCTCGACAGGAACACCTCTTATCATCATCAGCGTTTCCGTTACAATTTCAAAACTTGCGTACGATTTTACGCAACAGAGTTTTTATTTGCGTAAAATGTAATCAAAATGCGTACGGTAGGAATCAGTATCTGAAGTGAGCTGGGCAGTCTTTTCTGTAGAACTTGAGGGTTTCCTGTAATGCGCGTGCTCTATTAACAAAAAACAACAACCTGGGGGGCTTCAAGGTGTAGCTGAACGTTTGCCATGCCGTGATGCATCATGTATATGATCGTTGAGCAGCCCAATGAGTTCATGTTCAAAGAAAATCCCTTCTTACTACGAAATTAGTGTTTTCAAAGGGCCAACAAAAAGCAGATACTGTTCAAAGTCCAGCGGGACCTCTCAAGAATGCAACCCGACAGAGTCTAAATGGTCACCCGTAAATACTTTCCAAATAACATGCGACGTAATGACCATTAACTGTATTGTGTTACCAACAACGTAGACTCGATCGATTCTCAAATTTTTTGCATCTGATTGACATGACGTTTTGTGATGATGAAATACAATGTTGCATAAAGTGCTGTGGTCTGCTAAAGTCTAAAATGTTGCAATATCATGATAAATGTCACTTGCAAGCAGGTGCATATGTTCTATTTTTGTCCTGAATTGAACCACGTTCAGGCAATGTAGTGCGGGCCAAGTACGTCGTGTCATTGGGCGGCATCTCTCAATGCGTATTTGTTTACGCAGTCATGATTTTCTTTGCGTATTTCCGAACAATTTTGCGTAAAATACGCAGGATTTTACGTTAACGGAAACACTGATCATGGTCCCTCTTTGTCTGCACAGCTGAAGAGTGCGGCTTGATCGACTGCATCATGACTTTTATGAATGAACCGTTATATGACAAGTTTCTTGTTGACAAGGTTTAATACCGATGCACTGAATTATATCGAGTATAACCATAAATGAGCCACAAAAATCCGACTACACTTCTGAAAATACACGACAGCGAAGAGATGCACATACCACTTTACGATTCATAGTGACTCAGAAAGTTCGTGATCCAGTTCCTTGTAAGTTTTTGACACAAATCATATTACTAGTAAAGATACACCAAAGAAAGACAAAATTTCAATGTAGGTCGTTTAAACAAGTTTAGTCATCATATTTAGGTAAGCCAGTGACAAAAATATACGAGCAGATGATGTAAATATCTTTGAAATGATTTATTCATATATTGACAAAATGTACACAGTATACCAGTTACGAGGAAGTGCTGCACTCACTTCAAGTATTCCTAATCCGCTCACAAATTCCTTTCTAAGATGGTAAATTCAGCATATGGGACGTGTAAGGAACGGACATGGACCATTCTTGAAGATGAACTGACTGGCACAAGTAATATTAAACGTACATCCGCATTGCACTCGTACATGCGGCCGTACAGATATCTGTAGGTTTTCCTCCGGGAGCTGCGCGAGGTCGATTTTGACCGGATTTTTGGTGGGCCTCGTAACTTTCACGAAGGGCTGTGAGTATTTTTCAGAGCTGAAAAATTTCTCACTTTACACACTCCGGCCTTTGTTTCATATTTAATGCGGTACTTCACATATTATAAATATAAACATCCTTCATATTATGGAAACCCGGGTTGACATCTTAATAATTAAATTGTTTAATTTGAAATTTTACCACAACCACACAGTGAAGTGAAATGGCCCAAAAGCGGAATAATATCAACAAGTGAAACCGTTGCTATCACTCCTTCGCAAACAACTTACTATATGAGTACAGCGTGAATAATGAATAAACAAGGCCTATTTCTGTCGATTTCCTCGCCAGGGAAATGGTAATAATATGTATGCATGTATGATAAAGGGGTTATGACACATAATGCGTCTGCATTTTGGGTACAACAGTCTATTGTTTACATCCATGCTCGAATACGACGCGATATCGACCAAACTGCGTGTCTGCCTTTTCCGGCCATACGTAACAGCTCCGTTATTTGTCCTTAGGTGAAGGTTAAAATGCCAAGCTTCACTGAAGCTTAATCCCAGGTACGCTTGATTTAAGATTTGGCATTGGCAATAACCCTTGTCCAAGCTTTGGACAAAATCCTTATCTCAAGATTTGCAAACAAGATTGGATTAATCTTTATCGACATCAAGCTTGGCCGAAGAGCATTGACAAACCTTCACCCCCGCTCAGAGTACCGCCAAGCTTGTAAGTTGTAGCACGGTCCCTTGTGGAGGGACCGTGGTTGTAGTACTGCATAATCGCGTGCTCAACATCACGCGTGCAACCATGTTACCGTAGTACCAACAAATGTTTCAATGGCAGTTGTAGTATGAGCCAAGGTCAGAAAGTTTCAAATCGGTCCCAACGCTCGCGTCCATCAGCTTTCCATTTTGCTTTTTTGGCCCCCGTTTACGTTTTCTACACCGCTACAGCACAGTCGTTTGGTGGGCTATTCAGCTCTGGGACTATTCGACCCATAGACGAGTGTACAGAAGCGAGAGGTGTTTCTCGCTTCTGTACACTCGTCTATGGGTCGAATAGTCCCAGAGCTGAATAGCCCACCAAACGACTGTGGCTACAGCTGCCGGCAGTCGTCCATGTTGGAATAGCGTCCAACAGACGACGTGCGCGCATGCGCAACATAGTGCGTACAAATTTACATAATCTTCTTCAAGGTATAACGATAACGCTGACAGTAATCCGGACCGTTAAAACAAAAAGAAAATAATAACTCGCGCAGTGGTAAGAAGGCCGTGTTTTCACTAAAATTTCAGACATTTCTTAGTATAATGTTACCTCACAGTTTTCTCTAATAGAAATCATATTTCAAGGGTTCAGAATATGAAATAATCACAAAATCGCTAAAATTGACCAACAAACCTGAGTCACTACCTTAAGCCCAGAATGCATTTGGGGCTCCAAATGCATTGTGGGGCTCCAATGCATTATGGGTAGGCATCATCAAAACAATATGGCCGCCAGTGAAAAGACACAAGGCAGTTCCAGCTCTAAAAAATGACTGTGTTGCAGCATAACCAGGTGTTTGACAGCTTTTATTCTCTGCATTATGGCAAGGTTAGGTAGGATAGATTATCATATGTCAATGTTTTGCTTTGGAAGACTGAAAAGTTACATATACAGTCAGGTTCACAATGATCCTTTGTCTACATGCCTGTTCAGTGTATAGACACTGTGTAACATGTACATGTAGCTTGTTGACCATGGCATTTCAGTCCATACACACAATATAAACAGGAGTGCAGTTTAAAGGCAAGGTAGTTGTGTAGTTAGGGATATGATTTTATATACAAATTATCAACTGAACAATGCATTGATATTTACGTAAGACCATGGAGGTAAAAGAAATACCTCCAAGGTGAGACAAAGAACCTATGAAACAAAGGGTTTTGACTGTGTTACATAACGGAACAGGACTGGACATGGATATCTAAGTAAATTTTTGCTCACATATTGCCATCATGAAGACTGAATTCTTTCTATGCTGGTGACTAGACCTTGTTTGGCTATTGAATTGCTAAAATAGTAAAATTTATGGTACTGAAAATTGAATGCTTTGTGTCATCAGTTTGGATACTTGACAATGCAGCATCTACTGAACCTCTAACACCTCACCTCTAACAAAAGTCAAGATATGAGTTTTACCAAATGAGATAGCGAGTCAAAAAATGCCTGAAAGGTAGATCTTAATTTCAATGTGTAGTATACTTGTGCAGTTTCAGCTATAAGAGTCAATTTGAATTGTTACATACAGCTTTGCATAATATTTTGTGTATCTCAATAACTTGTCATTTTTTGTGACTTTAGAAATAAAGTTTCTTTTTGTAAAAATGCTAGGTCTTGTATTCAGTGTTATTTTAAGACATTTTTGGGTTTGTAAATAGTATTCCTTCAAGAATACTTGAAAAATAAAAGAAAATCATTTTCGTGAGGGCCCCACAACATAATATAGCAGCCTTTAAAGGTATACAGTCACCTGTAATCTAAATATGCCCATATATGGTCAAAGGGGCGTTCCTTGGTATTCAAAATACCCATATGAGGGCGCTGTTTTTTAAAAGCGGCCACCCGCTTAAAATCTGTGATTGGTTAGATTTTCTCTTTCCATGGTAACTGTGGCAAAATTGGAACAGGTGACAGTATACCTTTAAGTCCCAATAGAGTTCATCTTCTTTTGGGATGTGCTAGTGTCTAATAGGGTGGCCCTACAGGGAAGACTGCTGGTGTCTTTTAGGGCGGCCCTATATGGACCCTGCTGGTGTCTTATAGGGCGGCCCTATAGGGACCCCTTTAGTGCCCTATAGGGCGGCCCTATAGGGACCCCACTAGTGCCCTATAGGGCGGCCCTATAGGGACCCTTCTAGTGCCCTAGGGTGGCCCAATAGGGACCCCTCTTGTGCCCTATAGGGCGGCCCTATAGGGAACACTGCCAAAATACTATACGACTGCCCTATAGGGCAGTCCTATATGATTTCTCAATAGGGTTCAATAGGGTTTTTTTGTAAGTGTGACTGCATGCAGTAAACTCAGCGACTTAATGTGCAGAGTGTCTCAATGTTCCTAGCCTTACATGAGTTTATAGATAGAAATACACCACTGAAGTTCGTTTCCGATCTTAATATTTTACTATTGCATGATGTTGAGTCTTACAATGGCGTTAACAAAGTGAGAGACCGCTCCCATATCTCACTCCGATTGAAGTTGAGAAGCTTATGTTTACAAACATTTATGTTTATCAACAAATAAAATCGCGCACGCGCAGCACGACGATTACTGCGCTTTAACCATTACGTAAGCCACTCAATTTGGTCTTTTCTGTTTCAGCACTCCCTCCCCTTATAAAATGGTTCACACCTATATGGTTGTGTGTACAATGAGTTCTCACTGGTGCTGATAATGTGCTACTGCAATGATTGCAATGACTGTTGCATCCTAAGTGCACTTAAGGTAGGACTGCGTCTTGAAGGTGAAAGAAAAACTTTTGCTCAAACTTTCCTAAAAGAATATTTCAATCATTCTCTTTAAAAATCAAGAATAAAAATCGAGGGTCACCGTACAGCTGGGGGGTGATATGGCAATATTCAGAGGTGGGGGTGGGTATCATCTGAAATTAGAGAACTGCTAAAAGGGAGGTCCAGTTTCCATAGTTACCAAGTCCAGTGACCCTTTGACATTTTTGACATGTAGATGCTTACCGCTAAATGAGAAATATCCATGGGCACACTGCTATTTTGACTTTCGTTAAAATCTGTTTGAAATTCGTTGATAATGGTAAAATTGTTTGAGAATGCCTTGCATGTAACTAAATGCCATAATAAGCCCTGTGTATACATGTAGCCTCAACTGTGAAGAGGAATGTAATGAAACTATTATTGCTAGAATACATATGGGTTTATGTTCCCTCACAGCAGGAGACAATTTGCCCTCATGGCATTGGGCCAATTGTCACCTGCTCTTGGACTCATAAACCCCTGTATTCCAGCAATAAATTACATGATTGTATATAATATTTTACAGAAAAAGGTTACCAGGGTTGATGGGGAAAAATGCATGGGCATACATGGTATACTCTAATGTTGCATAGGTATCAAGAAGAGCATTTTGTTTGAAATGCATGGTCATTCTAATTACATTACACTCACACATCAAATTAAGTTTCACAACTTACTATTGTCTGAATGTAAATTCATATGTTGTTGGAATGTAGCTGTCCACTGGGTCCCATGTACACCACATATCAATGATATTGCGTGACATACAGGAGAAGTTAGCCACACCTGGAACAGCTGAAGAGAGATGAAAACATGACTGAATTCATATACAAGAAAGTCAAAGTACTGAATTATGTCAAATAAATATATTTTTCTTTTGTACAAGCTCTAATGTAGCGCTAAGTTACATTTTGTGCATTTCATTTTAGGCATCAAATAAAAGGTCTGGTGAAACCCCCATGTTGCAAAATCGCAGAAATACAGTTGATGGTCTATACAACAGTTACATTCATTTCTTTTTTCGTTAAGCGCGCGTGATTATGAAATATTGCAACAGAAAAATGCAATTTGGGCGTGTTCCCTGAGCCTCTCCAGTCGACTTTTTTCGGCTCTCCGAAGTTTGCCCGACGCCGTATCTCATAACGGGAAGTAAAGTATTTCACACCTCCGCAAGCTCTCCATGGGGGTAACTTCTAGGGTTTCCGCTTACATGATCAGGACAGTCCTTCACTATAGGAAGACGTTCTTTTGGTGGCTGTGACAGCGGCAAGAACGTGAATGGCCGAACTGTAAACTTTTTCAAGTTCCACTCAAGTGTTTAGTGTTTGAACCATAATGTGCTTGTCTCTTCTGGTTTGTACGAACGGCCACGGTCCCTCGGCTGAGCCTGCCTCGCTACTCGCTACACAGAAGGTTGGGACCGCCATGCAAATCATTTGCATGAACACCGCAACACTGAACGTTGTGACTGCCATGAAAATGCACTAGTCTACAACATGGAACATCGGGACCGCAATGCAAATCGACAGTTACTTAAAACGTAAATGGGACCGTGATTAAAATGCACTATAACACAGAAGGTTTGGGCCGCGATGCAAATCAGCTGCATGAACAGCAACACTAAAACGAACAACAACACGGAATGTAGAGACTGCGATACAAATCATGGAGGTAGAGTCAGCCCGTAGAAAACTGAACGTCTTATCAAGTAGTTACTGTGTAGTGATTAGGTCTGTACCAACCCAAAACGACCTATTTTTGGGAAAATAAGTGGTTGGAACTTCATACATACTTATTTTGTGATCATACACACCTAATTGTTTTACGTCCGGAGAGCATAACAACTTATTTTGTTATCTACTTGGTCAAAATAAACAATTACGTTTAATTTCCTACAGACTTATGTTGTTTTGGGCCGGTGTCGCGTATTTTAAGTCTGCACAATAAATACGCTGCATATTCGGAAATGTGTGATAGTTGATTTTGATTTTGAAGTTCAACAAATTGTGTGAAAAAAACTACCATTTGACTTTGATCGGTACAGAAAATCAATCACTGACTTTTTATGTACGTTTTGCGAATGATCAGTTCTCATTGAAAAGTGTAACTGTTTCTACAAAAAAAAGACAAAAAACGATCAGACAGTTCGTGTCCGTGTCGGCTACATGGACGATCTGCCAAAAAATGCTTTGCGAAAATGAACGTTGAGCTTGACGTAAAATATGGTTGAACTTATTTCACGTGCATATCTCCCTTTAAAAGCCTAGTCTTTCAAAGAACTGCAACTCAAAAATAACGTATATCTGGTTCTTTTGTTTTCTTATCGGGCCCTTTCAAACATGAACTACGAGTCCGATCACAGAGTAGATTGAAAGCTTACGACTACGTATGATGCCAGGCAGCTATCCCAGCGTAATAAGCATAGTTTCAACATCGACTCACATCGGACGTGCGTGATGAAAGTCATCATCGAGCCAAGTTTGTAAGTCACGAGACTTGTATGTCGCAGACGTTTTTGCAGAGCGTTGTGATGATCTGGTAAAGGTTTACATGTAATGGATTTTCTGTCGTTTTAGCTTTTCAAACGCGAGCTCGCATACGGCTGTGTTCGATCACGTTGCTAGCTGGCTGAGTGCGTGGGTCACATGGGTCATCAGACTTTGAACCCAGGACTTTAGAATCACGCCTGATGATGTCATAGATCATGTGAAGACTTCTTTATGAATGGTCAGATTATTGTAGATCATGTGAAGATTTCTTTATGATTGGTCAAGTTGCCAAAAGGTCACGGGTCAAATGGTAAGCGGCAAATTAAATCTGATATGCACTGGTGGGACGTTAGGACGTTTTGAGTGAGAGAGAAAATCGTCACCTCTTTCCGCTCTGATTTTGACACAGTTTCGCGTAAAATTACCGTAGGACATAATCATTCAGGGTATGTACACGTTAGCTATGAATTTAAAACCAACAAAAAGCGTTTACGATGCGTTGATGGCGCTTGGATGACCGATTCTGAGATCGACCGCGATATCGTCCCGTAGAACACGAACACAACCCATATGCATTGTTCGATCGAAGCATGGAGGCAGGAGAGACCGAAGAGATCGTTTAAAACTAGTGTCAATGACACTGTCCTCCCATTTTACAGAAATACTAAGTACACATGACATTGCACTCTTACAGGTTGACTAAGAAAATTCCATTGCAAGTCCAAATTAATCTTATAGTGATACCCGAGCAATATGAAATGCTCCATCTCATAATGACTTTTACACATCTGACAGAAAACAACCCTTGGATCAAGACTATCATGTTTTACAGCAATCCAACAAATACTTTGGGAGAAAATGATTTTTTGACAAAAAATGGGAAAAATTGCCCCAAAAATACAAATATGAAAATTTCACCACAATTTGAACAAATCTGACAAAGGCTAACCCTAGGATCATACATACAAGTTTTCAAGGCAATGGGATGAGGGCTTTCAGAAAAGAAGATTTTTTGACAAAAAAAGCCGGGAAAATTGCCCAAAAAATACAACTTTCAAAATTTCAACACAATTTGAAGAAATGTAACTTAAGTCACTATAAAGAGTCTGCATACCAAGTTCCAACCAAATCTGGCCAGTGGCTACAGGGTTTTAGCAATTTGCAGGATTTTTCCTTTCTTCCCCTTCATTTGCATATTTTTGACCTTGACATGTTTATTTCAACAAATTCACATCTCCACCCCTGGGTGCACCTGTCCACCAAATACTAAGATGTTAGGTGCTGTGATTTAGTTTTTAATGTGGACGGACATACATCCGCACATACTAACCAACATACATACATACATACTTACAGACAGACAGACAAAAGACAGACAGACAAACAAACAGATAGACATGCATACATGCATACATTTATTTTTACAGCTTTTAACCTCCAACAGCCGACCAACTTGTCAATATCAGCTTGTTCAACTTGATACTACTGCTTATAATAATATAAACGAGAGTTAATTACATTCTAATTAAAGTAAACACGACTTGCTTATCAAGATTTACGTCATAAAAAAACAGCATATCTGTCAGGTTATAAAGAATCTTCAGATGGATATCTTTATCAATATTTTCATCCTATTAACCAAGCACATTTTAACTTTCAAATTAACATTGCATTTAAGTTCTGTTGAATAAGTTGAGCCCCTAGGTACTCAGAGAAAGCACACAGAAGAGACAAATGTTTGCAACTTAAGAAGTTCAAGGTCATCAAAAGCATCATAAGGAATCATGTAACACTTTCATTGCACTGTTTACACAGATTGCATAATTGCTATAAATAGCACATGAGGAATCTTACAGCCCAGCTTTACCATAAAAACCCTATCACTTTACCACTCTTTTAATTGACCACTCTATTTTTTTCCTCAAAAGTAATTTTATTTTATCCTTACCAAGTCAACCAAAAACGGAAATTGGAACTTTCTCTATCTCTATTTATTTGACCAACCTATCATGACAAACTATTATGAGAAATTTCTTTTAGATAACATGCAGAGCAAAATGTATGACGGTTCAGAATATATCAAAGTTTGGATTCAGGAAAGTTGCCTTTACATGTTTTAATCCTCCAAGATGGTAGGCAGTTCACTATGAACTGTCAAAAAAATTGAACTTTCTAATAATTCTATACTAAAATTATTTTGGCTTTGTTGATTTCCTAATTAATTCAATTATTTAAAATCATATTAATTATTTTTTTCTGGGTGAATTGATAGGGTTTATACAGTACAAGAGTTACATACAATGTAAGTCAAATTCAGTTAAAACATCATCATTGCATCATTCCTATAAATAGTACCTCAGCCTGGAACAGCACAATCATAATCTGCTCATTCACACAGGCAGTATTTGACTTTGAATGAATGACCTACTCTAGTACATTTCACCTATGTACCAAATTTGAAAGCATGGCAAAAAGTACCACAAAATTTGCAAATTTCAGCTTGAGTTCACAGAGTCATCTTCACGTCACTCCTAGGAACCTGCACACCCAATTAGAAAGTAATGGCATACAGTTTCAAAGAAGATTTTTTTAACCAAAAATGACAAAAATTGCCCCAAAATACAAATATGCAAATTTTGCCATAATTTTGATGAATTCTATTTTGAGTTATCACAAGGCATCTGCACGCCAAATTTTAAAGCGATCCGACCATTGGTTTAAGAGAAACAGATTTTTTACCAAAATGGCAAAAAAGAAAGAAAAAAATTCATTAAAAATAGAAAGCATCAAATATTGACATCAAATCTATATGTTTAAATGAGTTGGGCCTAAGGTACGTAAAACCCAAATATGACAATGATCAGAGGAGTGGTTCCTGAGTTATTGATTTTTGACCATTTTCGCCGTTTTCCTACCTCATTTGCATATCTATGAGACTAAAAAGTTCATTTTAACAACGGCACATTTACAACATGTATGGCATCACTACACCAAAAATCAGCTTAATACGTGCAGCGGTTTGTGAGTTTTTACGTTGGACGGACAGACATACATACATACATACATCCATACATACATACATACATACATACATACATACATACAGACAGACATCTCACATACAGACTTTTTTCAACCATATAACCTCCCAATTGCCATATATGTATGGCAAATGGGAGGTAAAAATTCGGTAAGTAATTTCCAATACGCCTTATCCACGAGTTGTCTCTGTAATTTTCGCAGTTTTCACTTCTTTAGTCACGCTATATTGATGTCATTCTTGGCGAACCCTGTTCAAGTATACGAAACGAACGAACTGTGTTGGCAAAATTAAACCATGATGGAGGTTGGTACCTCAATATAGACAGTGAAGTGTTACTCCACACTGTCACTGTCCAGTGTCTATCTCTGTGCGTTAATTACAAGGAGAGTTGTAGTAACGAATAGAGCCAGGCTATTATCTGTTATTTTTACTCATTGATTCAAAATTTTGACCCGATTGATGATATACATCAGATACTCATATATTTTTATTATTTAAACTTTGACCTGGTTTTAATATTATAAAGGGATACTTTTTGATTTACATTTCTTCTGTTTGAGATGTGCTGAACCCCAATCACCACCGGTCAGTAGTTGTAGTTTGGAATGGCGTGTCACTAATCAATGGGGAAAATGAGGCTGAAAAGCAAAGATTTGGTAATCACAACGAACATAATTTATAGATATGTCATGAGTGTTTTTATCAGAAGGTAAATTATTTTATATCAATTATTATAATTTCATTTAAGCACGTGAATGCTCTTTCCATGAATTTTTATATTAAGGATAGTCGACGAAGTACAAGCAATTTCACTCTCCACATGTAATGACATCCTTGTCTGTTATTTATCATTTTTATTCTCAGTGTATCTATCGGCAAAGGCCATGAAGCTGAACAGACCAATGTGGAGTTTCAGAACAAGATCGGAAAGTATAAGGATGGCATCAAAAACAACTTTTGATAATGTGAACAATCAAATGCAGACTTTAAGACGTGTTCTGTCAGGTTTTTCAAACGAATCTCCCCTTCCACTATGAAATAAAAGAGCTTGCAAACTTGACATCAGAGAACTGCTTCCTGTGTTGTCTTATTGCTTCTTGTGCTGTCTTGTTCCCTATGTTGAGGTAAGACTAATTTTTAGTTTCTTACATGGTAAGTCTATCCACTACAGTTCATTACAAAATGATTCTGAACCGAGTAAATTTGTAATGGATGGAAGTATTGGGAAGGCTACTATGTACACTGTCCCATGAACTCTACTGGAAGCTGCCCTCTGTCTTGGGTATCACTGTCCATTTTTCAGTTGTTGACCTGGTATATCAAGTTTAGAAGCATGATAATTATGATCCTACATAAAATGTTGGATGTGGCTGCATCACTGTTGTCAATTCCTGGTTTTGCAATTTTTTCATGCATCGAGACTTGAATGTATATAGGCATCATGTATGCTAATTTTTAAGAACATACATACTTATTGTCAAGAAGTATGTATATATGCTAATATATGTAAATTTTACATACTAATTTTACCTGCTTATATATGCTAATTAATATATGTAAATTTTACATACCAATTTTACCTGCTTATATTTACGCGCTTTAAGTATGTATTGCTAAGTGGTTATGCTAATTTTTAGGTCTGTATGGCCGATGCCTACCTAACTAATTTACATTTTTCGGCCTATACACATACTTAGTAGTATGTACAGACCTAACTTTGGCCATAGACAAAAGGAACAAGTCTGTAACGAAACAAGTAGGTATCTGCCACAAAAACAACTTATATACAGACTTATTTACAGACTTATGGATAACTTAAATAAGTATGTGAGTTTTATAAGGGAGCCTCCATGATACAAATTGACAGCAACATAGAACGCGTCATTGGGACGGTGATTAAAATGAAGAAACATAGGGCCAAAGTCCCTGAAGCTACTATAGACATGGATACAAAATTAAGTATTTCCTGACTGTATGAAATTATCTCACAACGGTCATCCTAGGGACTTGTAAACCAAATATTAAAGCTGTCTGACCAGCGGTTTTGAAAAAACAAGCGACCCAACAGTTGATAGAGCTCTGTGTTATGTAGAGAATAACCTTTTGTGACATATGTATTGATGAAGAATGTGGATATCTTTGATAGCTCATTTCAGGATGACCTGACCAAAAATGGAAAAAAAATTCCTTAAAAATACAGATTTGCATATTTCTAGTTTTAGTGTTGCTGAATTTTGCTGAGTTTGTAACGCGAACCTGGTCCGGAAACTTCATGGTTTTACACGCAATAGAATACGACAAAGTCCCTCTACTAAAATGACATCGTCCAAAATCTTCAACCAATCAATGACTCTGTATCAACCATAATTAAGTCTCTGCGCTCGTAATGCACAGGCTTTGATGCTGGGACCACTTTCGGCATGAAAGCCGTCTTTTAATTGGACAATGCATTTGAAACGTGGACACACAGTAGATGTCACATGGCGCATGGCAGTTATTCAGATACGGAGTGGTCGATACTGCTTGTGATCGACGATCCGATCTCCGAAACTTTAATAAGGCATTACCGGTGGTGAGCTTTATCAGACAAAGAAAGAGATCAAGTAGCTTCGGCTGCCAAGAGCCACAAACTGCGAAATTGCTGGAGACTTCGCAAAAAAAGAGCATGATTACCATTTTGAACTATGTGAGCTCGGCAAGATGAAGTTGTCCCTGTGCATCAGATTTGAACATCATAGATAGCTACCTACGTTTGAAATCGAAGTTGGAAAATAATTCTCATTCAAATCTCATTCAGCAACATGGTTTGAATTTTGATGCCCACTGCCCTCCGGTTTGACGGCACGCGATTTTAGATATATTCGGGGGTCTAATTTTACTTCGAAAATCATTTAATTTGTTTTGGGATCGCGATCGAGTGTTGGTAATGTACAGTATTTATTTTTTTATTCAGTCTAACTTGTCTATTTTGACATCCCCATTTATTTTGTTCAGCGAATCAAACCATTATTATTGATTGGTTTACACTTGTGTCTTTTTATTTTATATGAATTATCGTCTTTTCGATGCGTCACTTGTACAATCATTGACAGTCTCGCTTCTACTATCCATGGTCCGTCCACCCAGCACTGCACTTGTACTATGGTGCAACAAAGGTCAACGTGTACGACTCAATTTACATAAATATCAAAGCTCACAAAAAACACGAATAGGATATCAAAAAGTATGTCACCGCAACATTGCTGCACAGAACAAAATATTGAAAATGCAGGTCGACATTGTTACTTTCACCGTCTTACATTTCAGTATTTTCACTGGAAATAAAGATATCTAACTTCACAAGTTCAAATTTATGAACGTACTTGTATTATATGCTTCAATTGACTGTATGAATTATGATCAATTCAAGAAATACAGTGAAATTTAGGGTGTACTGGGATGGCCTAATCATTGAGGAAAAAAGTCTACGGTAATTATTGCATGAGAAAATTTTTCTCAAAATGAGAATTTTTTTAGCACACCATTCTCATTTTTGAGAACATAACCTGCTGACCCAGAGGAAACCCAGCGAACCTTGTGGCCTCGATTAAAATGCGTATGTCTGCTATGTATAGCAAAAGTTTCAATTCTTGCGAGCAAGTGTTCCTATGCCTGCTGTACACTAGACAAAATGACGTCAAATTTTTCGCGAGACTTGGCTCGATTGCAAATGCTTACGACGGAAAGAACGCAATAAATACAGAAGTAGATACAGTTTTTGCAAATCGCCGAGAGAGAAGCGCAGATCAACAACAGACTAAAAAACGTTTTTTCATTTATTTTGCCATATTTTTTAAACAAAACTCAGTTTCGCCACTGTGGCGAATTAGGATCTATTTTTTTTCTCCACTTCGGATTTCAATTCGCATTGGCGAACGTGACCAATGGGCAGCGCGAACACTGTTTTGTTAGCGGATACCGGGCAGAGATAAGGCGGCCTGGGACCGCTATTTGATGTAAATGAACACCGTTGTGACGTCACAGTTGGCCAACCATGATCCCCGCTGTGGGCGTGACCTAAGTGTCGCAAAATGACCCGATGAAAGCCGCGCATAGATATATCAAAAAAATTAACACTCGCGCATACTTTTAGGTTGCAATTCTGTTGCGAGTGTAATAGTATTGACCCCCTGGAAGATATTCAGTCACAAGAATGGGACCATTTCACCAGACCTTTAAACAGCAGTGTAGAGTTATACAAAATTTCACTATGTAAATTCCATTGTACTATTCACAAAACGAGGTCAATTTGGTATGTATGGATGAGGGATCTGTACATGTTAGATTAGACTGGCCTGTACAGCCAAGCCATCATGTTTACACTGAGCAAATGTCACTATGCATGTATAACAAATTTTTGTGCACAATCTTGTTTGGATACCTAAACATGAAGTGATGAGAAACTCTTTGGTAAAATTAGTTTGGGACTTTTGAAGAGAGGCCACTCCTTGCATCACGTGTACAAAAAGTCATGCATGTACCGAAAGTGAAATTGCTACAAATGGTGATTGTGGATTTTGGTTGCTAAAAATAGAAGGTACACATGCTTGTCTATACTTGTTGAAGGTCACAAGCAGAATCACCAGTAATCAGTACAATGAGTTCATTTTGCCTTTTGGAATAAGTGTCAGGCAAAAACAATTACTTATTTTATATCAAATATAATGCTAAAATGTTATTCTTTTGCTTAGTAGTTCTTCAAATTCATTAATTCAGCAAACTTTTTGTCTAAGTTGTTCAATCATTAATAGTGCACAGTGGAAGTGATGTATATGCATGGGGGTTTACACTTCAAAGTTCATTATCTGGCACCTACATTTGAATAAGTATGGGTGCAAATTATGGCATCATAATAGCAATTAGACATACCGTATAATATATAATAAACTCAGAAAAGGTCAGCATGATTAAAATTTTTTTCAGGACATGTTGTGATCCTCTTCCAAAAAGAGCAGATAGTACACTATACATTACTCAAATTCCGCCTGCTGTGAATTTGAAATTTATAGCATCCTTCGATAATAGAGGCAAATCCTTATTAATGTTGCATTACAGGCAAAGGGGAAATTAGCTGGTGTGAAGTCATATTTTTCAGTTATTTTACTGTCTTTCATTTTTCTAACAAAATGGGTATTTGCTACCAAGTCTCCTCTGTTTCAACAATAATTGCACTAGATGCATTTTATTTGTCCCTTTGCCACACAAATAATTTCATATGCAAACAATGATTGCCTTGTGTAATGGTTACAGCCCCAACTCAATTATCAGATTTATCTAATATAAATATTATTTCCTTGATAAAATATTCAATGGAAAACAAAAGAATGACAAACTGTTAATGGGGTGTTGACACATTCCCTAATGGGAGAACCTGGGATTGAGAAGGGCGCCTTTAAGGAGCCCATTGACATAGGTACCTTATCACAGGATCATATTAATCAGTCAATATTAAGAGCTACAAAAGATGATTGCTATCTAATACAGTGTTGATAGATGGGTGTAATCCTCTGATAAGATTAACATGTTGGGCAGTGCTGGCGAGCACAGAGTAGACATGAGATCAAAGGTTGTGTGAGGAGACACTGTAGCAAATACACCTTTCATCAGAAATGCCAGAGTCTCATGATGAAGAATATAAAAAATCTATACACAATTACTTTCCTCTTGTACTATGTGGTTGCATTTACAGCCTGCCATACACGAGAAAAATTTCATTGGGGGCTTTTTTCAGAAATATATTCCCATGTGTGGAGAATTTAGTAAGTTTTCTTCCATTTTTGCTGTTGAGCAAAAAATCCAGCATGCACCAAAGAAAGCAATTTTCCCCAAGTCCTTTAGTAAAGCACATGCATGGGAGTCACACAACAATACAGATTTTTACAAGTGTATAGTGATCTTTTTCTTTCCTGTTCTCAAAGTCTGAAGTCCTTCTGTCGTATAGGGCAGGGTTATTGGACCAAAATTCCACTGAAAGACGAGAGGAAAATTGCTTTTTCCAGCCCACATGCTGATGACGC